>NC_066871.1:9364052-9626552 GCF_022985175.1 Labeo rohita | reverse complement strand
ATAATAGTAATTATATTTTTATAATAACAGATAATAAATATTTGCTCATCTAGGCTATAGCAATTACTGTGTGTGTGTGTGTGTGTGTGTTTGTGTGTGTGTATATATATATATATATATACCCACACGCTACATATAATCAGATGCCTTTCTTTATGTTTGTGTAAAAGGGTATCATGTCTCTTTTTGACATCATGCATATTACATTCTGAACTGTGTGAAACCTGAACTATGAATATCATTATATGTATACCTTTTCCATCTTTGTCTACACTTATATACATCAAAAGCAGCACAAACAGTATCCATATGGGCAGATATCACACAGTGCTTTGAAAATATATCACTTACAGAGCATTATTCAAAATATGGCCCTTGCCTGTACAGTGCCTTTCCTATTCGCTCTGAAATCTCAGTCAAGAGCTCAGCATGCTCAGGTTTCAGCAACAAAAATGAGCTCTTCTTGCATTCCCACCCCCATCTTTGTACAGCTCTCCCCCTCCCACCTCTGGCTGTCTCTCCCAGAGACTCTTGTTTATTCCTCCCCTCAGGCTGTAAGATTGGAGCCCGGGCCTGCCATGAAAGAGCGCACACAAAACAAGAGAAGATTAAAGGACACAGAGATATAAGGAGTGCATCTGACCAAACCATCTGTGCTACTCAAAACCATTTTTTTTTTACCCTACACTTACATGCAGAGGTGTAAGAACCGCAGTGCAGGCAACCACATATAGGAAGCAGCAACATAAATACAAACCATGAGGGTTTATTTATGGATTCAGACACAGAGGCTGCAAAGTATACAATGAGTACAGCGAGAACAAGCTAGACGTACAATACTCATACCCGCATAGAACCTTTTGACAAAACCAACATGAAATCTAGTGTAGCTCTTCCCCCAGTTTTGATGCAATCTACTGGAATGGATGAATAACAAATACTGCAGATTTATGCAGTTGTATTTAGGGAGGGAGAAGTTATATTTCTAATACAAATTTATGAGCTTCACTGAGCTGAACGGAAAATGCAAATGACATGCTTCCGGAAGGACACAATCTAGCTGATGCATATTCTTCGAAATCTGTGTTTAAGTGGGGGGGGGGGGGGGCTTACAGAAAAGAACATGGAATTCACTGCTGAGATCATTTAGAAAAGAAAAGAGTCCATGTATTCATACACTCCAACATAATATCAAAATTGAAAATGACTGTGAAATGGTCTGGAAAAATAATGGACATGCAGCAGGTTATGTGCAGGAAGGGTTTGTGTCTGAAAGCAAGGTTCTGTATATATATATATATCTGTTTTTTTTTTTAAAGTTCAAAAATCATGTTTTTTTATTGTTATGTTTTTATTGTGTTAGCTGTATTTTGTTGTTGTTATTTCTACTTAATCAAAATAACCCAACTGCAGTTGGATTGAGATTAACTAGAAAGCACAATGAAAAAAACATGATTTTTGAAAATTGTTAAAAATGGATAGATAGATTTTGATAGATTTGATAGATTTTTCACAAAAATCACATTATGAAATAAATGTTTTTCTCTAGTATACATTGGCCACAATTATTATTACTCCTAGAAATTCTTATAAATAAAATATTTCTTAAGAATATTCCCATTTATATACACATTTTTAGAACACCAGGGTGACTAAAAACATGAAATCATCCAGCTGACTTCCTGTTTCCTAGTTCAGATGTGCATCGAAATACTGTTGAGCTTCACAAAATAGAAAGCGACTTTAAGAAAGTAGCTATAGCATTGAAAATCTTCATTTCCACTATCAAGGCAATAATTAAGACATTCATATCAACTGGAGATGTTAGGAATCTACCTTAAAGAGGACATGTGTCTATATTGTCCTAATGCATGGTGAGGAGGAGGAGAGTTTGAGTAGCCAAAGGCTCCACAAGGATACACACAGCTATGCAGAAATTTAGATATTAGTTGAGTCTCGGGGTCAGAAAGCCACAAAAAAAAAAAAAAACTCCAGCATGTTGAGTTGCCAAACACTACTGTAAATTCACCAAAAAAAACATGCGTGCTGTAGTCAGATTAAACTAAAAAAATATATATATTTTTGGCACACACAAGATTGGTTTAAAGGAATACACAGAGATAACAAAAAAAAAATAAAAAATCCCATAGACTACAGTTAAATGTACTGCTTTATCTTTTGTGGGCCTGTTTTGTCTGCTGGAGGTCCTGGACATCTCGTTCAGACATGTGGCATCATGGATTCTATCAAATATCAACAGATAAAAAATTTAAACCTGACTGCCTCTGTTAGAAATCTTATAATGGGTCATGGTTTGATCTTTATTCAGGACAATGACATTAAAATCAACACACATACACATTCACACAAAAAGTGTCACTGAGCACTAAATGAAGCTTCTGCCAAAGCCAGTGCCCTGACCTGAACCCTATAGAAAATGAGTGGGGTGAACTGAAAAGGGAGAAGCACCAATATGGAGCTGTTGATCTGAAGGGTCTGGAGTGATTCTGTATTAAGGAATGGTCTCTGATCTCTTGTGAGATGTTCTCCAAACTCAACAGGAATTACAAGAAAAAAAAATCAAAGTTGCTATCTTGGCAAATGGAGGTTGCAAAAAGTATTGAATATAATGGACAATAATTGTGTCCAACGTGTATGGGAGAAAAACATTCAGTTGTTTTGCTTTAATGACAGGTTAGATTTTTGTGATTTTTTTTTAAATGAAAGCTCAAAAGTATTTTATTTTCACAGCTGAGTCAGATTGAGGTTATGTATATTTACATAATTCTGAGTGAGCTGCATATAAAACCAGACAACCACAAAGATTCTGTAAATATAGTTTAAGAGCTAAGAAGAACCGACTTTGGTTCTGATTAAGATGATCATGCAAAACTCATTATTTTGTACACACTGGACTGTGTACCTTGATAGAAAATAAAACAATCCTAGTGTCAAAGCAATCCAGTCCAAAGCCAGGGTCATATTCTGTTTATATATTTTGGCCCATTACTTTTGACATACACTATCAGATCTAGACAGACAGTCTCGATTTATATTACGCGCATGGCAATCATGACAGTGCACCAACGAACTCTCCACTATGCTTTTTTTTAATCATAAGTAAAGCCACGATTCAACAGCCTCCCCTGGTGGATGCAACGAATCGTACGTAACGAGAAAGATCTAGATGCGCTTTCAGCCTTTGGAAGTCCGATGCATTTTAGCGAATCGGTTCACTCGGACAATTCAATGCAATGCACTGATTCAAAACAGTGATTCACTGAGACACTAAACTCATCTATCAGCAGCGTTTCCAGAAGTAAACAAATGTGAAATACTGCCTTTCTGTTTGTCTAATTATACGTGTCAAAAATCTGTTGTTTATAATTTTAACACGAAACAGTTTTGGTTTAGTCCCACACTGAGTCCTTACAGTCGACTCTAACAGACGAACGAATCATTAAAAAAGAACCTGTTTCCTTCCAGGCTAAAGTGATCAGAAATAACCATTTTATGTTAAATGCGACACATTTGATACAATAGGTATCCAATGGCAGCGTTAAAATAGTCTAAAACATAGACTTCACATACATTTATCTTCTGGATGCTCATACTCGTCTTTCCTACTGAGGAAAGCAGATGTGATCTGATGTATCCAGCAGTCAAAAATCAAAGACTCATTGTTTTCAGGAAATCTGAACATTCATGGGTAACGTTAGTTATGTGTTTCAGCTAAAATTACACTTGGACGCTAAATGCTGTTTGAGATACGAGCATCCGCTGATGATTTATGGATTGTGAGCTCTCGATGCTGGGAACTGGGTGATGTATAGAGTATAACAAAGGAAACTCTGACTTCAGAGCGCAGGCGCGGTGGCCAAGTGGTAAGGCGTCGGTCTCGTAAACCGAAGATCGCGGGTTCGAACCCCGTCCGTGCCTTTTAAGTCCATTGGAGTCCAACAGACTCATAATATATGGACTTGGTGAACAAAAAAGTTGAACAGCCACGTTCCGTGTTGGTTTACCACAAGATCTTGGAAACTAAATAAACTCAGAAATGGACTTCTTAAGATTGCCTATTCAGGGTCATCAACTCCTGCTGGAACCCGGCGGAGTTCAGCCCTCTCCTGCACCCCCACACCTGCTGCTATGATTTCAGCCAGTTAGAACTTTGCAGGACAGTGGGTCACCAGAAACTACATCATTCATCATGAGAAATCTCACTCACAGGCAGCCAAACTTTGTATGGTTGATTTGTTTATTGTGGTATCTGCATAAAATAACGCAGTAGCCTAATGAAGTGTGCTATAATACCTCTATAATGGTGCAGGGCGTTGTTTTTGCATTTCCTCCTAAGATTTGCTCCCATCCATACAGATAAAGTTACAATGTACAAACAAACGCTCCGCGGCGCCACTCCCGGATTGTTCCCGGATTTTGTTTTGCATTATAGCGCCATTCAAATGCAGCTGTAAGCCAAATGTGGGAGGCTGAAACACACTCATTATTTTATTTTATATTTTAGTTTATTTATATTTTTAGAACTTTTAGAAGATAAATTCGAGAGATTTTATATTTTCAGCATTATACGTGGATTAGTACAACCTGATTTAAATTATGACAATTAATAAGCAAAGTTAGGTCATGACTAAATAAAAGTATATAAAAGAATAAAATAAAAATAAATAAAAAAAAGGCGCTGTTATTTGATGTAATCAACTCTTAAAATACATCTTGTAGGTCTGATGAGTATGTTGTTCAATTTTATTTTGTACTTTTATATGCCAATTTTGCTTTATTCAACAACCTGTAACACGTCAGACAAATTCAAATGCTGAATAAAATAAAGTAAATCTGAATATGTGACCCTGAACCACAAAACCAGTAATTAAAGAGAGAGGGAGATTTATATCTGAAAACTGAATAAATAAGCTTTCCACTAATGTATGGTTTGTTAAAATAGGATAACATTTGGTCGAGATATAACTGTTTGAAAATCTGGAATCTGAGGGTGTAAAAAAAAAATCCAAATATTGAGAAAATCGCCTTAAAAGTTGTACAAATGAAGTCCTTAGCAATGCATTTTACTAATAAAAAATTAAGCTTTGATATTGGCTATTTACGGTAGGAAATTTACAAAATATCTTCATGGAACACAATACTTAATATCCTAATGATTTTTTTGCATAAAAGAAAAATCGATCAT
Organism: Labeo rohita; assembly: GCF_022985175.1. Classification (NCBI taxonomy): domain Eukaryota; kingdom Metazoa; phylum Chordata; class Actinopteri; order Cypriniformes; family Cyprinidae; genus Labeo; species Labeo rohita. Next base: position 9,621,346 of record NC_066871.1, on the reverse strand, counting down.
TTTGATGTAAAGTATGTAAACATTGTAAACAATGTATTTTTGGCTATTGCTACAAATACACCCGTGCTACTTGAGACTGGTTTTGTGGTCCAAGGTCACATATTATAAAACAGCAAGTAGCACTGAAAAATCGCTAATATTAATATATTATATATTCACGGAATAATGTATCAGCATAGCATCTTGTCTGAGGAACCCGGAAGCTGATTGTCGGTTGTGTGACATCACAGTAATATCATCTTTAGCAAAAAGCAACGTCGCAATCTTAACAACAGAGGGCGACATAGAGCAACGAATCAGTGCTGCAATCCTACAGGTTTGATGGCAGATTAATAAATCACATATTTTCGTGCATTTACACGTCTGACATATTGTGACGTTCAGCGCAGAAAAACAGCGATATAGAACTACACAGGATATAGGCCACTGTACAACTGGGTCATTAATGTAATTTCAATTTTCCGTTCAACTAACATGACATTCCAGTCCAAAAAAATTAATAAAAAATCTAAATGGATAGATGCTACGACGAAGGCTATTCAGATGACAAAAAAAGTCAAAAGAAGTAAAGTCGGCTATAACGACTCGGGGGTTTCTAAGAACGTCTCTTCCTAGTTTCTATATTTGGAAATGACTTCTAGGAAAATAGAAACTGCCAGCTCCATATCCAGTTCCACGTGTTTAACTTCGCTCCCTTTTAAAGCAAAAGAAAAGCATAGGGGTGCAGGACGCTCACACGTGAGCGATTTTACATACTGCCACCCATTGATGATCATTAATAGACTGGAGACTGTCCGCAAGGAATTTAGCGCACAATTGGCGTGTGTTGCTGAAAATGGCATCTCCCCCTGCACGGCCCCTGCTTACCTAGTAGCGTGACCATGAAGCAATGCACGAGCAGAGAGATCTTAACATGCACAGAGTCAGTCTGCTGCTCTAGACGCTTGCTCATCTCACCAGCGGGAGCACGTATAGCGTGCACTTAAAGAAACAAGATCTGATTCAGAGCAGCCAGATGTTTCTTTCAATCCCACAGTGCTTCTTTATTCAAGCGAGGTAAGTTTCCAGCGATATTGCATCGATACGCGTTTGCGCGTCTTTTCAATGGCAGGTGTGATCAGAATTGGGGCAGCGGGCAGAATACTTATTAATCCACTGGTGATGTCATAATAGACATTCTGCTAACCGCTACAATGGGAATTTGGGGTTGCATTTAACGCAGACATATAGAGATCGCCAACGGGATGCGTCTTTTAAAGCAACAGTGTGACGTTTTAACATTTTAGCTGCATATTGCTCCTTTTCGCGGATGTTGCTTCCCGACAGAGGCAGACAGATTGTGTCTGAGAGAGTACCTGAACTCTCTAGGGAGTCGAACACACTGTCTGGGACTCAATTGACGCCCAGTTGTCTGCTAACAAAAAGCCCTTGATGGGTCGGATAGGGTTTTTAAAAAGCTCTTCCTCAAGCCATATGCTTGAAAACTTCATGTGATCGCTTTTGCAACCACTGTAGTTCGTGCATATGTGTAACATTTTTCACTTCAAGCCGTGGCTTGAAGAAGGTCACATGCTGTGATTTATAATCAAATGTCATAGAAACAAGCCTAAAAATATCAAGCTAATGAACATGCTTTGTTTATTTGGATAGCGCTTTTCACAATGTCGTTTCACAGAAAATGTATGTTTCAGTGTTACAGTCAGGAAGTATTCTGTCATCACTCAGAGATTAGTATGTCAAACCAATGCCTATTTGGTAGTAATTACAGCTATAAGATCATACACGTTGTGGTTATACACTCTAAAAAAACAACTCAGATCTGGGTAAAATATGGACAGACCCAGTGGTTGGGTTAAATGTTTAACCCAGTCTCCTGGGTAGTTTTGTTTAACTCAACTATTGTTTAAAAATGACTATGTCTGGCTTAAAATGAACCCATAATAGGTTGTAAATTAAAATCAGACACATAATTACTAGAGGCATCAGCAATAATCAAAAGGTGAACATTTATTAATATGGATTTTAAATAAAACTGCCCAGAAGGCCTGGTTAAACATTTAACCCAACCGCTGGGTCAAAAACATCCCAATCGTATTTCACCCAGTATTAGTCATATCATGGAGATGAAATTACAGAAGAAATGAATGCTTTAGTCCTAACTGTAGCACATTTATTTAGTCACAAGATTATTTTCTGTCAGTGTTTCAGTATATACGCATTGTGATTTCAGTGACGGGACTTTGGGGGCAAGATGAGTATTGATCTCAATCCAACTGGCCCGCAAAGTCCCGCTTCTGGGACTCACACTCACAGCGTGACAAGAGTAAATACACTAGTTAAACTTAAAGTAGTGATTTCTCAATCAACTGTGTCAGTCACATGTACTTAATTTAATAAGATTACATCATGTTGACATGTTTGTGCCTGATGATTATGAGGCAAATGGTTTTATTGCATAATATGCATAAACTTGTTCAATCATACATAGGGAGTTTTCGCAGCGATTGCATAAAAGAACAAATTTGGCTCTTCAAAGAGTCTTTCAGTAAACAATTATTCAAATGTTACAATTTTAATAATGTAAAGAGCCCTTTTCTAGTGCAATGGAAAGGTTCCATGAAGGTTAAACACTCTTTATGAAATAATGTAGTCACGAAATCAACAAAAGCATATGATCTGAAATTGCACTGCACTCTTAAAAATATAGGTTCTTTAACCTTGAACATCTATGGAACCTTTCAAATGCAAAAAGGTTCTATAGATTTTTAAAATGTTCTTCAAAGGTTCTTTTAAGAACTGTTCACTGAAAGGTTTTTTGGGGAACCAAAAATGGTTCTTCTATGGCATCACTTCAAAAACACCCTTCTGGAACCTTTATTTTTAAGAGCGTAAAGTCTAAATGCAATGCCGCAGGGAGAATGAGGGGCTTTTGGGGGCACTTGTGTTTCAGTTTCACCATCATAATGCCCCTAAAAATCCTTATTGCTCTTGCACTGATCACCATTTATATTTTAGATTTTACATGCATAAATTATGAATGCGTCTGCTCTTATTGCAGATGAATTTTGCTTTTGGCATAGAAAGGAGTTGTGTATTCCAATTCCAGTCTGCCTAAACTTACGTACGGTGTGTTACACTAAATGGACATTGCTAATACCACCACCAGTTCGATTCATTTGGGAATATCTTGCATTATGTTTGGTGCACAATTATGTTGTGCTGCACCGACGGCAGTTCACTAAACGCCTTAAGCATCTGCTGCATCTACTCAAGCGTTCTGTCATCCAGCTGATGGTGGCAACAATCCGGTTTCATTCTCAGTCTCCATTTTATGTCAGGCACAGTTTGATCTTCTTGCTGAAACATATAGAACGGGCTCGTCCCCCGAGGGCTGCTCAAACAGACAGAACAGACAAGCACCAAAGGAATTTCAGCTATATGGAAATCATTTGTCTGTCGTTACAAAGAATGCTGATCGTGAATGGTTGTATAGGAGTTTGACACTCAACAGGGGCCATTCACATCAGTCATTAAATTTAATTATGAGACGCTGCCCTGACAAGAATGAATGAAGATTGGAGTATTATATGCTGTTGTGTGCTTTATGTAAATAATACCGTCAGTTTTACGATGTAGGACAACAGCGAAATCAAAGGAATGATCATTAAAAACAAGAAAAAAACTATAGAGACTTTCATCAGTGTGATCTTTAGTGCACTTTAAAACATATCATGCCATGTTATTATAAGAACAAGGGGTCTATTGCTAGTTGAGGGAACAGGATGTGATTCCAAGAATGTGAAGAGCCTAATGCCACATGTTAGTAGGGGATAGTTTTGTTACGACTTGCCAAAGTGCAATACTTAGATTATTGAGTAGTAAACGTTCACGTACTCGGTGTCTATTTTTAGTCATCTTTAATAGAATTGAACGGCCTATGGTACATAATCTCTATAGTAACATATCATTTTGCAAGCATTTTGGCTTGTACGTCTTTAAAATCTCTGGGCGCTGGGCACAGGTCCTGCTGGAATTAGCTGTGGTGCTTTCTCTGTTCTGTGGCTCTGTTACGGCTCAACTCATGGTAATAGGAGAAAGGGAGAGTTTCAGATGGGAAAGTAATTATTGACACCCCAAACAGCTCACAGTTCATCCTTCCTCACTGAACTCACTTCACATGACAGAGTTGTTGTGCCTGTACAGTAATAGATTTCAGCGGCACTCATAATGTTTATTGATATAAATTGGAAAGCAAACATTGTGCGCAACAAGTGCTTTAAATAAAAGATCTTAAAAACGGCAAACATATTTTGACTCCATAAAGTGTAGTGTTGTATTTCTTGCAAAGTCACTTGCTTATTGTTCCTTCTGACGTCGTTAAGGGCTCTGAATCAGTTTTAAAGAATGCACTGGAGAGCCATTTTTGCTTAGTTGGCAGTTCACATTAACAGTTTTACATGAAATGGTTTGGGTTGTTACAAACCCCATGTAGAATCTTGCCCTGACAAAAAGAGTCCTCACACTCCTTAAAGGAATGAAAATTTGGTGAAAATGTGCTCACTCTTATTTAAGATGTAGATGAGTTTTAGAAACTTAGCATTACATCACATGCTCACGAATGGATCCTCTGCAGTGAATGGGTGCCGTCAGAATAAGAGTCCAAACTGTGGATAAAAACTTCACAATAATCCACAAGTGAACGAATCGTTCAAGAACGACCCATCACAGTGGTTCAACCTTAATGTTATGATGCTACGAGAATAGGGATTGACATGGAAGAGAAGAAATTGTTGCATAAAGTTGCTATTTTTAATTTTCTTTGCGCACAAAAAGTAATTTTCTTCTAGCTTCATAAAATAATGGTTAAACCACTGATGTTACATGGACTATATTAACGATGTCCTTACTACCTTTCTGGGCCTTGAACAAGGTAGTTGCATTGCTGTCTTTGCAGGGTCAGAAAGCTGTCAGATTCCATAAAAAATATCTATATTTGTTTTCCAAAGATGAACGAAGGTTTTACAGGTTTGGAACAACATAAAAGTGAGTACTTAATGACAGACTTTCGGGTGAACTATCCCTTTTAAACAATTGCTTTTAGCTAAAACATGAGTCCTCTATTCATAATATTGCTTTCTTCAGTGAAAAAGTCATTTTGTCTGAATTGAGAGAAATATACATCGTTCAAGCACAGTTTTCCAGCTGAAACAGTTCAAAACAAATATGTAAGTGGATTTTGATGTGAGATGACAACAGAGGATGGACTTTTTCTTTGGAGGATTATTGTTTTTTATTATTGGTTTACAAATTCACATATTGTTTAAGTTTAAAGTTAAAAACATATTAATGATGGATTTGTTTTTCTTACAAATACACAGCTTTTCACAGGACATTAATTGAAGAACTGGAGTCATGTATTACTTTATTGTGATGTTTTTATTAGCTGTTTGGACTCTCATTCTGACGGCACCCATTCACTCCAGTGGAACAATTGGTGAGCAAGTGATGTAATGCTAAATTTCCCCAAATCCGTTCCAATGTTTGGGCTTGTTTTATTTATTGTACACAAATAGAAGTAAAGTAAAGTCAGTCATTCTGTATAGAGTTGTCATCACTGTCAGCGTACATGATTTGATAACAATAAAATTCATTATATCTAATTATAAACTAAGCCGTTATATTAGCTTAATTTCAAAAGATCAAAAACTGATTAAAAGATCTTATCGTTTGCTCAGACAAGCGAACCTCTAGAGAAGTGATGGGTTGGAGCATAATGCAAGTGAGAACACACAGCTTGTGCCTCCTGAGTGTTATGATTTTTTATTATGCTCATCTTGCATGTCTCAATACTAGACAGACAGATCAAACAAAAAAGTTACTTTGGAAACAGGCAGCAAAAAGTGTTTCTCTCTTCTGTAATCTACATCTATCACTGTGTTCTTGGAGTAAAGCCGCAGGCTTATAAAAAAAAAAAAAAAAAAAAAAGATTTATATTTTGTAAACAGCACCTAATTTCAGTGCTCTCAGGGTGTTTAAAGGGATAGTTCACCCCAAAAATGTAAATTCTGTCATTAATTACTCACCCTCATGTCGTTCCAGACCCGCAAGACTTCAGAACACAAATTAAGATATTTTTGATGAAATCCGAGAGCTTTCTGACCCTGAATTGTTCAATAAAGTTGTTATTTTTGTTTTCTTTGTGCACAAAAAGTACTTTTCATATAATTACAGTTGAACCCCTGATGTCACATGGACTCTTTTAACAATGTCCTTACATGTCTGGGCCTTGGATGTTATCAAAAATATCTTATTTTGTGTTCTGAAGATGAACAAAGGTCTTACAGGTTTAGAAGTAATTAATGACAGAATTTTCATTTTTGAGTGAACTATCCCTTTAATTGAACGGATTAGTAATCGATCATTTTTACATGTGATAGACTGTATAGAAGGAATATATTTTTAAAATTGACATAAGAATGATGTCATTTTTCATTAGTTTGTCAATCTAAATCAGTACAGTTATGTATGCTTGTTTGTTTGTTAACAAAATATCAGGCATTGTGAGGTTTAGACAAATTGAACAGAATCCATTGGGAAATAAACTTGTCTAGAAACAGTGAGCTGAGAATGCAATTATTACCGTTTAAAAACTAATGTAAACAACCAAATCATCAATATGGCTCACAATAGGCCTATAAAATGTGTTTTTCGACAGTTCATACAGTGCATTGCATAGATCTTCAATCAGCAGCCATAATTAGAGAAGTAATTCATGCATGCTGTTTTCTTCATAAAAAGATCTTTCATAAACAAGAAGAAACGCTTAATTTGCAGCGTAGGAAATATCACAGTATTAAATATGACTGTTACAGTGCTTTTAAATGCCGAAAGGTATATCTTAAACGTCAAGACTTAACCATGCAATAATTCTTCTGCTGGTGCGTCAGAGGTTTGTAGAAACACCATCCCGTGCAATGATTCTCACAGGTGTCAGCAGGGTAAGATATATAGGAAATTCACACGTGACTCTTTTGCCCTTGCGCAATGCAAGAGGAATATGTTTACCGTTTCTTGCCCTGCAGTTATATTTAGAAATCAACAGAAAGTTTGAACAGAAAACAGGGTGCGTGTCATTAGAGAGCATCAAACGCCACCTTGCTGCTTCTGACATGAGAGTATATCTATATCTGAGACAGATCTATCCACTGCTAACTGCTTTACACTCTTAAAAAATAAAGGTGCTTCAAAAGGTTCTTCACAGCGATGCCATAGAAGAACCATTTTTGGCTCCACAAAGAACTATTCAGTCAAAGGTTCTTTAAAGAACCATCTCTTTCTTACCTTTTTATAATCTGAAGAACCCAAAAAGAACCAAAAGGCTCTTCAGATGTTAAAGGTTCTTTATGGAACCATTTAAACAAACAAGGTTCTTCTAAGGCATCGTGAAGCACCTTTATTTTTAAGAGTGTATCTTTTAGATATCTTCTTTGTGTTGTTTTAAAATGTGTTATTTCTATTGTTTATATCCTGTGTTATATCACACAGAATATATATATATAGAATTCTTTCCTTTGTATTCACAGATACTGTGAATGCAGAATCATGTGTTGTTTACTGATGCCATTGTGGAATTGATCTATTCGCAGTGCTCATGATTCATTTATTCTGTAAGCGAATGTGTCCACTGTCTGGTAATGGGGGTTTACCAAGATAAATCATGTAGTATTCAGCTAGTCATATGATTCTAATCATGCCCCTATGAGGCAGTCTGCTCAGTGTACAATAAAATTGCTTCTTTTTTGGCCACTGAAATGACTGCAGTCTTCATGAGTGGACAACATTTTAAACATATTTTCAAAAGCAGACAAGTGGACAGACAGATATTGATCATGTGTGAGAAACTGTGGTGCATTAGCTACAACAAAGTCAAAACTGTACAGTAGACTAAGAGAAAAGTCCACAATTTAAACAAGATACACAATTTACACAGACAGGCTAATATTCCTTTCTTGAGATGTTAATCAAACAAGTTTGCTTTAATCTAAAATTTGTACACTTGATTTTTTCCCCCCCCTTTTTTCACACGTTTTCACTGACAGACCTCCGAGAGATAATAGTTTTTTTCCACACATTAAACTAGATAAATTACCTTCAAATTGTCAGACTGACTTTTCCAGTAAATTACAATTATTATATCTCCTGTTCACATAATCAACATCTTTCCATTTTACCCTTAAAATGCCATTAAGCATTAAAATACAGGTAAACTCTTGTCTTCCACTGCATGGCTGATGAGAAGTGCTTTATCTGTCCAATTTGACAGCACTTTTTGATTTCCTAGTGATAGCCATAAGGGGCTGATCACAAGCTTTTGCCTTTAAAAAAGCGCAATACTATCCAACTGCAGAGCTCAAGCACTGAAGATTGTGGGATCTTTTTAAAAAGTGTGAAACGGACGATGGCACCACAGTAAAAGATGCCAGTCTACCACATTTACAGACGGCAACAGTCTGTTTATTATAACCGCGGGCTGCGCTTGTGTCATCTGCTGCTTTAAAGCGAGTCTACCCAGAAGTGAACCTTCTGTCATCATTTACTCACCCTCATGTCGTTCCAAACCTGTATAGGTTTCTGCTGAACACAAAAGATTTTTGAAGAATGTTTGGTAACCAAACTGTAGCCACTGACTTCCATAGACATGAGGGTGAGTAAATGATGACAAAATTTATTTTTAAATGCTTGAACTCTTTAAATTCTAATTTTTTATTATTCATCATCTGGGGGAAAATGTTTTATAGGAGTTTCACACTCCAGTGTGTTGTTAAAGAGAGAGTTCACCCAAAAATGAAAATTCTGTCATTATTTACTCACCCTCATGTCTTTCCAAACCTGTAAGACCTTCGTTTATCTTCACAACACAAGATATTTTGTGTGAAAGCTTTCTGACCCTGCATAGACCGCAAAGCAACTACCACGTTCAAGACCCAGAAAGGTAGTAAGGACATCATTAAAATAGTCCATGTGACATCAGTGGTTGAACTGTGACTTTATGCGGTCACAAGAATACTTTTTTTGCACAAAAAAAAAAAAACAAAATAACTTTTTCTAACAATTTCTACTCTTCCGAAAGCTCTCGGGTTTCATAAAAAATATCTTAATTTCACCACCCAGATGATTCATAGATATGTATAGGCAGATGCCCTATTTCCTAGTTTCTATATTCCATATTTGAATGGTCAAAGCAGGTCTGTGAACACTCGAGACCAAATTGTCCATGTGTCTGCAACCCTATTTGAATAACTAATCTGCAGTAGATTTCAGCAGATGATTTTGCACACACACAATACAACAAGACGAAGCCATTAGCTAACAACATTTAAAAGGTACTATAGTTTTAAAAACTTTTAATATTGAGTTAGTACATATTAAAAACACAAACCAACACATTCTTACCTGTTAAAGTTTTTTCCAATTTCTTCAGGAATTTAAATTTAGCCGGTTTTTACAACTAGAGCTAAGCAATGTTGTTGCATCTTGAAACTCAATGGGCCTCATTCAACTCGACCAGAACGATTTTTAAAAAAATCATTTGTTCTGACCTCTGACATAAACTTTCGAATTCATGAAAATGTTTGTATTTTCAAAATGTTAGTTGGTACGAAAGAAATGTATACCTGCTTCGTACCACGTGTAAAACGTTCTGTCTTCTTTTTGGCTGATGACACTGAATTTTAATGCACTGCCATAATAATTACAAGTTTATTTGTTCTTGCCCTTTTTTTTTTGATAACTGTAAAACGCAGTGTTTGTCAATATGACTGGTTATTGCTTTTCATATTTAGTAACATTCTTAAAAATGAGATACTAGTAATACGTTGCTGCCGTGGATATACCAAATCATAGCATTTAAAGCGTCTCAGTTGGAAAAACGCTGTGCCACCAAAGCGCCACCAGCTGGCCGTTTTAGGAAGCGCGCCTGACTTTTTTTGTTTTGTTTTCTAAAAACACGTTATTGAATGTTTATTGTCAGGCATATGGCCTATTAGTTTTTTTGTTTGTTTGTTTGTTTGTTTGTTTTTTTTTTTTTTTTTTTTTTTTTTTTGCATTTATGCAATATACTGGAGCCAAACCTGAGAAAGTAGACCAGAATATTCTATTGAGTTCCTGGACACGTAATTTGAGTAGTTGTAATTGATAGGCGGGGATTATGCTAATTGTGAATGAGCGTGCACTAGCGCTCTATTTACAAATGATTGGAATTTATTAAAATACACAGATCGAACGTTTGCGAAATTACTCAGAATAAACTTATATTTTTAAGAGGCCCATTTATTTTTATTGTGAGTGACGACATATTGAAACGTCAGCATATCTGGAACGGTCGAATATGGCATCTCCCTGTACACAACTATGGATTCAAACTCAAACGGATAACTTCAGTGATTTAGAACGACTAAATAGAATCGATTTAAAAGCGTTGTTTTTTTCCTGAATCGGATATCTCAATCTATTCAGCACATCAGCGAATACTGAAGTCTGTACACACGTCTTTATTGCTGAAATGTTATCAAGAAAAATTTGACGTTTTAGTGGTTTACAATACTACGCGCTATTTATTTAAAAAAGCTTTGCTACTGAAAGGCTGTGTGATTTTGAAAATAGTGACACTGCCATCTCTCTACCAAGAAACATAGTTTTGCTACTGTTAAAAGAGAAGTCCACTTCCAGAACAACAATTTACAGATAATGTACTCCTGCCCTTGTCATCCAAGATGTTCATGTCTTTCTTTCTTCAGACATAAAGAAATTGTTTTTTGAAGAAAACATTTCAGGATTTTCTCCATATAATGGACTGCTATGGTGCCCCGAGTTTGAACTTCCTTTGAACTTTTGGCTTCAAAGGATCCCAGCCGAGGAAGAAGCGAAACGATCTAGCGAAATGATCAGTTATTTTCATTAAAAAAAAATACAATTTAAATACTTTTTAATCTCAAACACTTGTCTTGTCTTACTCTGCCTGAACTCTGTGTATTCTGGCTCAAGACAGTTAGGGTATGTCGAAAAACTCTGACTGTATTTTCTCCCTTAACTTCAAAAATAATTTCAAAATCATCCTACATCGCTGCAGAAGAACCGACCCAGTCTTTGCAAAGTGAACATGCAAAGAAGATCAAACACCCTTAACAAAAAAGGTAAAACAGTGATATAGGATGATTTTGAAGTTGAGGGAAAAAATACGGCATACCCTAACTGTCTAAGACAAGATGAGCGTTTGAGATTAAAAAGTATTTAAATTGCATATTTTATGAAAATAACTGATCGTTTCACTAGATAAGACCCTTCTTCCTCAGCTAGGATTTTTTATAACCGCATTTGGGATCGTTTGAAGCTGCATTTAAACTGCATTTTGGAAGTTCAAACTCGGGGCACCATATCAGTCCATTATATGGAGAAAAATCCTGAAATGTTTTCCTCAAAAAACAATTTCTTTACATCTGAAGAAAGACAGACATGAACATCTTGGATGACAAGGGGGTGAGTACATTATCTGTAAATTGTTGTTCTGGAAGTGGACTTCTCTTTTAACAACATTACTGCATAGTGATACTTCTGTGTGTTTTTATTATCTTGTTTGTTGACCACTGTTGTTTGCAAGCCCAAAAGTATATAGTTTGTCAACACAGCAGAGATATCAAGGCGATTAACAGTACAAAACTTTAAAGACGTTGGTTTACAAAATAATTATCTCTCCCCAAACATGCTATCAAAGTGGTCTTGCCATCTGGTGCACATTTAAAAGAGATTACAGACCTGACAATGCTGGTTTTGTTGTTTTGATTTGCCAGTGGGCTCAGTAATGGATCATGCTCTTTGGCTTTCTACGCTGTCTTTGTGGTTATCACGAGCACATCACACACTGGCTACATGCTCCTGTGATACAGTAAATTGGCTTCTGACTGCTGCTGCAAGCATTCTATTTCTCAACATTCTTAAAAATCAAGGTTCCAAAAGAGGTTTTTCGCAGTGATTCTGTTTTTGCATTCTTAGTGTAAAACACTTTTTAATTATCCGATGAACATTTTTACTATAAAGAACATTTGTCCAATGGAAAGATTCCATGGATGTTAAAGGAACAGTTCACCCAAAAAACTCACCTTCATGATGTTCCAAACCCGTTCATCTTCAGAACACAAATTAAGATATTTTTGATGAAATCCGAGAGCTTTCTGACCTTTCATAGACAGCAACTGACATGTTCAAGGTCCAGAAAGGTAGTAAGGACATTGTTAAAATAGTCAATTTGACATCAGTGGTTCAAGCGTAATGGATCATGGATGCACTAAGGAATATTCCAGGTTCATTATAATCTACAGCATTCATGACATCTTAACCATTTTAACCAAAAAAAAAATCTGGGTTACACTGACACTTATGAAAAATAAAAATGTAGATAGAACTTAATATGATGGTTCACCTAAAAAAGAACATTCTGTCATCATTTACTCACCCTTATCATTCCCAATTTATGACTTTCTTTCTTGGAACATGAAAGAAAGTATTTTGAAAAACATCTCATTGCTGATTTCCCCAAAGTTCTACAAAATATGTTCTTTAGAAGACCGAAGATAGAAAATCAGTCAGATGGACTATTCCTTTAACTTGAACTATTCTTTTAAAGACATTTCGTAATGCTGTGGTGAAAATGGCATCTGGCCCGAGCTCCTCACCTCCCAATATTACATAAAGAAAGCACATGTCAACTACAGTGCAAGTTATCTATTGAGATGTTTTTTTGTTCCATTGATCTATTAAAGAGATCAAAGGGGGTGAAGAAAATGCTGACTGGTTCTATTGTCGATGAATGCCTTGCGAGGCTTAAATTTTATGATCCATGCATCCTCTTCCTGCAGGGGTATTACCGCGTGGCAAACCATTAGTCTGCATTCTGTGTATCTGTAATGCTCCTGTTGTGTGGGAGAGGAGCGTAGCCATGCTGTCATGAGTCATGGGGTCAGGGAGAAGCAAGAGAGAGACACACACACACATTGGACGAAGCTCCCTAGCAGTTCAGCTCTTAACTGAAACCACATGCCACCCCCTCACAGCCAAACCAAATGAATGAATGTCTATTTTGAATAAAAGCTGAGCCCAGCTTCATGCATTAAGGTGGCTGGCAGTCATCTGATATTCATTTTCTAGCATGTTTGTCTCATCCCTGCCATTTTTCTTGTCTGCGTTTGCAGAGAGGAACAGTTGTATGTCTTTGGGTTTTGGGGGAAACTCGCTCCGATGATTCCCGAGTGGTAGTCCTTGAAGATTTACTTCCTGTGTGCTCTTGTGGCTGCTCTGTCTTGGGCCTTTTTCAAGGGGAAATGAGAAAGGAAGCCAGTGCACATGGCTTTTATTTCTGAGTCACATCCTCAGTGTTTCTGCCCACCGAATGGATTTATAGGTTCAGAGTGAAGGACAAGATGCACATAAATTAAATGACAGTGTGTGCAACATCTGTAAAGACAGAGGGCAGCTATGGATCACTGGAAGCGCTTCCCTATCTTTCATTTACATGTTTATTTGACAAGGCCACGGAAGACTTTTTCGGCTGAAACAGATGAGACAGGTTACGACTTGAATCACTGCTCCCAGAGAAACAGCCAGTTGTTTGAGAGAAGAGATTCACTGTATGCTACAAGTCCAGACATTTATTTCATCAGTCAAATCAAATAAAAGTATCAATCACAGATCCATGTCATTTTCACATACCCATCTATCTATCTATCTATCTGTCTATCTATCTGTCTATCTATCTATCTATCTATCTATCTGACTATGTCTAGCGTTCTAGCTAGCTGTCTGTCTATCAAAAACAACACATGGAATTGGTATTTGCAGTATTGATGAAATACAAACAAATCATAAAAAAATAGCTACAAAAAAGAAAAACAACATTACAGTACAGTAAACATCTGTAAACATCCCTAGTGAAAAATAAATATACTCAAATGTATTTAAAATGCATTTATTTTATGCTAAGTATACTATAAATACCTTTACATATGTGTGTACTTAATAAAAAAATACCCTGCAGTTGTACTTTTAGTATACAAAACTGCTATATTTAGATTTTGCTAAATTGAAACAACTAATTGTATGCTTAATGCACTTTAATTGTGCTGAGCTCCATCTAAAGATATATTGAACTATATATGATTGTGCTAAAGTGGAACTATTGCAAGTACTCAATACTTGGTAGGGGCTCCTTTTGCTTTAATTACTGCCTCAATTCGCCGTGGCATGGAGGTGATCAGTCTGTGGCACTGCTGAGGTTGTATGGAAGCCCAGGTTTCTTTGACAGTGGCCTTCAGCTCATCTGCAATTTTTGGTCTCTTGTTTCTCATTTTCCTCTTGACAGTACCCCATAGATTCTCTATGATGTGTATGGGTGTATTTGTAGCAATAGCCAGCAATACATTGTATGGCTCAAAATTATCTTTTTTTATGCCAAACTCATTAGGATATTAAGTAAAGATTATGTTCCATTAATATATTTTGTAATATAGTAATATGCATTGCTAACAAACTTCATTTGGACAGCTAAGGCGATTTTTCTCTTTTTTTTTTTTTGATTTTCAGATAGTTGTATCTCAGCCAAATATTGTCCTATCATATCAAATCATTCATCAATACAAAGCATGTTTATTTGACTTTATACATCTATGACCTGTATATATCTATAAATCAAAAAAGTGACCCTTATGACTGGTTTTATGGTGCAGGGTTGCATCGCTTGTGACAATATAAAAATTGTAATTAAACTTTGGAGTACTACTTGTTCACAATGCATATTTCTTAATATTAAGCCCAAAATATGTAAAAATATAAATGCTGGATATGTGAAGTGTCTAAAATATACTTGCAATAGTTCCATTTTAGCACAATCAAATATACTTATATCTTTATTTGGACTTCAGCACTACTTTCACACAATTAAAGTGCATTAACAACAAAATTAGTTGTCCCGATTTGGCAGACTTTAAATATAACAGTTTAATATACTAAAAGTACAACTGCAGGGTATTTTTGTTAAAAGGGTCATCAGATGCCTATTTTCCACAAGTTGACATGATTCTTTAGGGTCTCAATGAAAAGTCTATAATATACTTTGGTTAAAAATTCTCAATGGTTGTGTAAAACAACACCCTTTTTACCTTATCAAAATGAGCTCTGCAAAAATAATCCTATTCTGGTCGAGGTTGCTTTAAATGTTAATGAGCTCTGCTCACCCCGCCCCTCTCTTCTCTGTGGAGTGACGAGCCAGTTTACAAATGATTTGCGTGAACATAGACAGATATATGTAGATCGGTAGGCGCATTCCCTTCACAAACAAACGTAATCCACTGCATCTTCAGCGGCTCGGATGTCGGAAGTAAATGACGATGTTCATTATTACATCCAGCAACGCAACACCTCAGTCGCTCAATTCTTGTCTAAATTGCATCCCTGCTCCGGCATCGAAACAATGGCAATCGGACTGTTACAGCTGATGTAGTGCGGGTCTGAGGTAAGACGCTCCTGTCAATCAATTATCATGGGAGTGGCCTCTGTCTGTGTGACGTCACACTGTCAGGCATCTGAGAACAGCTCGATTTGAAAAAGGGGATATTATTTTTACAGATTAATTAAAAAACCACTCCATGGATTTTTATCATTATAGGGTAGATGTGTACATACAACACATACATGTGCAACACACATTAATGTTCAAACAACATGTAAAAGTGAACTTTGCATCCAATGACCCCTTTAAGTACATAATATGTAAATGTATTTTAAACACATTTTAGTATATTTATTTTCCACTAGGGCAAACTAACAAAATGGTTTTAGTCCATTAAAAAAATCTCTTTAATAAAATAAACAATAACGATTCGCTATTTCTTTTATGGCAAATTCAGTCTTTTAGTTTGTCAGCAAAATCAGTTCTGAATGCCATGTCAAGCTTTCTATTGTTTTTGGTCAAGAACTTGTTTTTCAGTGTCCTTTTGTGGCAAAGAGGCAACAGTTAATTAAATAAAAGCTCATTTAGTAAATGAACTGGCGTCTATAAACTGGCAGTAGCATGTTGGATCAGTAGCTCACCAAAACAAATGTTCATTCACGTAGACCATCCAAACAGTTTTGCAGTTTGAACAAAATAGATGGAAAAACCCATGAAAAATACAATCATACTTGAAATGGTGACTTTACTGAAAAATAGTTACAGAAAACCAGAAATGGTAGCTAATATCATGAGACTACAGGTCAGCTGATACAACACCATCTACACTCGAAGCACTGTTACTTGAATTAAAAAAATAAAAAATAAATAAATAAATAGGCTTGTGCCAGTTGCCAGGTAGGAGACAGTGAGAGGAGCTCCATATGCTAGCTGTGATCTCCAGAGACTTCAATTAGATCCATCTCTCAGGGTGTGAAAGCCATAGCAATATGCTATCGTGTTACACCAATTAAGCCATGGTCAGCCTTATCGTGTGATCATAATGCTTTCTACCCAGCCAAATGCAGAGTTTAAAGCCCTTTTCTGGAAAGACATGAGGAATGCTTCTTTTTTTTTTTTTTTTTTTTGGGATGACTAGCTAATGCCAAGCTCCAAATAAACCCGCTCTTACAACTTGTAGAGCTGTTCGAGTGCAGGTCATTACACCTTAAGAGTAATTATATGGCTTGCTATTATGAAGGTGATCATCTAGGCTGGATTACACATGGGAACAAAATTATACAGCACTTTCTGAAGAGAAGCAATTACACCCCTGGTACAACTGTAGTAATGTTACAACGTTTTATTAACTGTCTTAACCACTCGTGTTATGTATATTGCATGGATGTTTCTAAAAGTTCCATTTATTGTCTGTTCGAAGACATTGCGACTAACAAAACCTTTGTTTATTGTGATCACTAGATTCCTTTAAATGTTCGGAAGAAGCCACTGGAGACCTTCCTGTTCCCTTCTCCCAACAGCTACTTGTTAAAGGTGTTTAAAGGTGCCGATTGTGATATTTCTTCCTAGTTTTCCACTTTACACTCAACTGAGTCCAGGTGTTCGGGACAATTGCACAATTGTACTCGAGTTCATGATCATGTTTGCATGTTGCTTTTCCCTTGTGTCGTTCTGGGAAGTTGTACAGAGGCCCTCAAAAACACATTAGAATATTGTAAGTCATTTTAAAATAAATTCAGCGCCAATCATTAGTGCAACATTATGTCTATAATGGTTATTCGGTGTGAACCTGAGGGGAAATGACTTCATTCAATACTGTTCAAATGCTTGCAGATTGTTTTGGACTGTGAAAGACTTGGATTGATTGACTGAAGGTATCATGCTGTCTAAGATTAAGCATATTAAGACCGATTGCTTTTTATGGTTATTTTGTGTTTATCCTAGACCGAAAATGCAGAAGGATTGAAGTTACAGTTTTGTTTTTCAGCTTCCAGCAACCAGATGTACTTCATGGAGATAGATAAAGAAAACCCCATGCGCCAGAAGTTAATAAGTCAAACAAGTAAGAGCATTGTCTACAATCTCAAGATGCTCTCGGAGGACGTAAACAAGCAGACATGCAGACGTGAAATTAAGAGCCCTCTTCTTCCCCCCCCTTCCATGTGACTGCAGAAGCATATGACTTCCATAACTTTGTCGCTCATTAACCGCTGATGGCAGGACACAATTGAGTGAGTGTTTGTGGCCTCGATATTCAGATCTCAGGCCTTGGCTTTAGCTGTTGGGCAGATCTTCTCCTGTTTCAGATAGCTTCACCCTGCCTGGCAACAGACCGTGAGGAGCTTCACATGAGAGTCCCATGTAAGGAATGAACTTGGGATACAAAGGCCAGTTATGTCCGTTTTCAAATCCTTTAACAAGCACCACAGCAAACAAAAGGCAGATTAGAATGATTTACCATAGCAGTATTATTAAATTACCTCATCTACACATGAGTGAACTAATTGAGTTTATTATATAGACAGTGGAATAGCTATATGCAAACACCGTGTATTCTTTGTTCATTAATAGTTTTGTACACCGGACTGTAAGGTCGTGAATATTGGTTAGACCAAAACTGCATATAGAAAATAGGAAATATTCCCTATTAGCATTAAGGCTATGCACGAACGACTTCAGGCTAGTCGTTGTCTGGGCTTGACTGCGTTTATAAAATATAGAATTAAAATATTGATTATATTATGTTGTGTATTGCATAATAACGTTGACAACTCTCAAACAATAAAGTGAAAACGATCAAAATCCTATTGTTGTCTGTGGTTCGTGTGTACATAAAAACTGATGGTATGATGCCACCTAGTGGTAGATTTCTTGTGACCGGCAGACCTATGTCTAGTTTCATTCAGCTCATACATTCGTATAAAAGACAACAAGCTCTATTAATGAAGCTGATGTCATTTCTGTGTAATGCAGGGAATGAGAGCGAGGATAAGCATTAGACCTTGAGAAAGGACGCACTCCATTTATGAGGAGACTTTTAAGGACGCGAGGTGGGTGGGAGCTAGATTTCCTCTTTGGCCTAGAAAAGACAACACAATCGTTGCCAGCTTCAGAATTCCCATCATTCTCTGGATATTAACACATTCATTTTAGGTAAAGGAAATTGCACACCAGACCAGCTATGGTCATATTCAAAGCTCCAGAAGGATCCATTCATCATGTTCTGTGTGTATGTTGAATTAATGTTACATAGAAATTCTTCTAGGCATAAACTGTGTGGACGTTATGTGTGACCCTGGACCACAAAACCAGTCATAAGTGTAAATTTCTCAAAATTGAGATTCATACATTATCCTATGAATAAATAAGCTTTCCATTGATGTATGCTTTGTTAGGATAGGACAATGTTTGGCTGAGATACAACTATTTTAAAATCTGGAATCTGATGGTGCAAAAAAATCAAAATACTGAGAAAATCGCCTTTAAAGTTGTCCAAATTAAGTTCGTAGCAATGTATATTAAGTATTCAAAAATTAAGTTTTGATATATTCGCGGTGGGACATTTACTAAATATCTTCATGGAACATTACTTCATGGATTACTTAATATCCTAATGATTTTTGGCATAAAAGAAAAATTGATAATTTTTTATTTTTTACAGTGTAGGCTGAAATATTTTTAATAGGACTGAATTTGTATTTAACATGATCACAATTTAATACCAAAAGTGTAAGTTGGTAATTATAAAGATTTAATTTCCACGGTTATTTAAATAGCAAATAAATTTTACGTTAGCTGAAGAACTAGCTGAATTACTTTACGTTAGCTGAATTAGTGAAGAGCACTTAGATCTATCGCGCGTATAAGCGCTCAAAAAAATCAAAACTATCATTATAATCACTGAAGCTGACTACACTGTGATATGAATTTCTTACTTACATAGTACGTTCATCTGCGTTTTGTTGTTTATGATGAGAGAACATATAAAAAGGCAGAACTGTGTCAGCAAGCGCCTACTCAACAAAACCGGCGTTTCAGTGATGACTCATCTGAACGCCTCTGATTGGCCATTTCATTCAAGTTAATCAGAATCTGATTTGATTGGTTACAATAGGCAACACTGTAAAAGCGTCTAAAAAGGAGTACGGTGCAATGCCGCAGTCAACACTTTTAATTCTCTTTCACTTTGTTAGCAACAGACGTGCGGGGACATTTTTGTCCTGCTTGGTGTCATTTTTGCTCCATGTCCCCATGGCTCCAGCCTAACACACGCTCCTGTTGTACTTTTGGTATACTAAACTGTGTCAGTAAATATGTCAATAGTCTGTAAATTAATTAAAAGTATACTTAGTATAAAATAAATGTAATTTAAATAAATTATGGCATAGTTTTTTGTTTTGTTTTGTTTTACTAGGGCACTTTTTAATATGCTGTATCTAGATTTTTTTTTGCGTCTTTGGCGCCCCCTACAGTTAAATGGAATTCCTGTTGTAAATATATTACTGTTTTAATTACAGTGCATCGCTATACATACGCATCTGTTGCTGCTGTAAATCAGTCTGCCATTTGTCTACCTGCCTTTTTTGTCATTTATTACTTAATCAATCAATCAGTCAGTCAGTCAGTCTTACCAGGGCTATTGTTTGATGTTTAATAACATTTTGATATGTTATAATAAACTTAGTACAATTTCTTTTGCCATAAACTATTTTTATTTATTTATTTAATGCTACCGTTTCCAATTTTTTGCTGTTTAATGAGTGGATTTTGAAAGAAAGCCATTAAATGGAAAGACCTATTGAAAGATTATGTCAGCTGCATTCATTAGATGGTGTGAATATCAGATTCAATTAAGTTGACTGTGCCCCAGACGCAATAAACTGCTTCTCTGTCTGTAAGGGCGTAAACCAAATTGTCCATACAATCAGAACATCAAAAGCAAAGTGTTCCTCAGGAAGTGGGAATCCAGCATTTCTTGCAGCTATTTTGTGTATTTGTGTAATGTGTCTGCATGCAGAGGTCCCAACAGTACTCTAACTATTATTTGTGACACATTTGTCTAAACAAAACTAGCCCCCCTCTCCCCTACAGACCAAAGTGGAGGAGTGCTGTTCAGAAACTGCTCTGATGTCACGACAGAATTTAGTCTTATCTAAAAAATGAGCAAAACTGTGATTATTTTGCATGTATTTTAATCAATTCAATTTGGAAAGTTAACTATAAAATACAAAATACATATATGTAGAAAATGAAAACCATTTGAACAATATAAAGTCTATAATAAGCATCAAACATACAATATAATCTCAAAAAGATGTGTTTACCAAATGTTAGACTGGCATTAGTAAATGTTGCAGGTAGGATGAACACATCCACAGAGGAAATCTGGCCACAGAGCATATTTTTGGTTGTACGGCGCCTTTCGGAGGCATCTGGCTGCTTCCCTGTCACATCGGCAGAGGATTTTCGCACATCTGTCATTAAGCAAGTCTGCGTTGAAGACAAATGCAAATTGTTGGCGGCGTAAAATGAGTAGTTTGCATATAGAGTGAAGGAAACCATATTTTATCCATGCATTAAAACCATCACTTCATGCCTCTTCGAGTGTTTCCTATAGCACGTTACGGTGTTTACTGCAGGAGCAAGATCTTAAAATATCTTGTGGTTTGGTTAAAAACACTGCCTCTTAGGCCAGAAGTCTCCCATCTGTTATAATACACACCCTGTATTACTACTACTTCCTGAAGCTGAAGGAAAAGACCAAACAAAACATTCACAGTCATACTTTTTCCACAAGTTCACTTTCCCCTATTAAGCTTCACTGACTTTTTCAGTTTCTTATTTTGATTCCCAGGCTATTGTAATGTAAAAAGTTATTCTAAAGAATGTAAATATAACACATCATACCACAGTCAGCCTCCTCGTCTTCGCACGTCCAATGATACCTGTCCGTTTTCGTCTGACAACCTGCGAATTCTGCATCCCCATAACAGCAGTCATGTTTGTGGCAACACCTAAAGAAGAACGAATGATCTTTGAGATAATCTGTAATGAAATGCCACAGAGGACCTAGCCCAGTTCTGTCTGGTTTTGAATTGTTTGCTCATTATGTAACGTATAATTCAAGTATACTATGTGATTTCATAGGTGGAGGGCTGCTGAGAATGTCAGCCAGATAAACTG
This sequence comes from Labeo rohita, assembly GCF_022985175.1. NCBI lineage: Eukaryota > Metazoa > Chordata > Actinopteri > Cypriniformes > Cyprinidae > Labeo > Labeo rohita. The sequence goes on along the minus strand of NC_066871.1, from coordinate 9,599,667 downwards.
CTGACTCTGTAAGATTAGATTGAGCAATCCCTCTGTGGAATGCGGAGTAATAATATCAGCAGGTTTGTTTATACATTTTCCTCCCGCTGTCTACTACCGAAGAGCTCTTTCACTGGGAACGGCGATATTGGTTTCTGCATCCTAAACTGAGGTTAAGGGAAATTGTAATTTTGTGTGTGGGAGAGCTGGGAGTAAGCCTTCTTCCGGATGTCTGAGGGAATGCCACAGAAACGGGCACACTTTGACCAAGATGCATGGAGGAAACTTAAGAAGAAAATGCAAAACCACTGTAAAAATAATATTTGTTGCTTCCATTACACAGATATTTATAGGTAATGTGGTGTCTCACCAGTCCGCTCTGTCTCTGGGCCACCCTTGACCCCCGAGACCACAGTAGCATCCATACATCGCATAAGTTAAAGCCGATCGTCCCGTGCTGCACTTGATCACGCCAGCTAGTTCCAGCAAACCCCTTTTGCTCCGTGAAGACCTCTGCGGCTGCAGGGAAGCCATACTGACTAAAAAGAGTAAAATGGTGAATTATGTTACGGCTTTTCATTAGTATTAATCGTGATTAATCGCATCCAAAATAAATGTTTTTTGTTGTTTTTTACATAATATGCGTGTGTGTACTGTGTAAATATATATGTGCATGTGTGTTTATATATATGAATAATAAATATACACAGTACACATATTATGTAAACAAAAACTTTTATTTTCGATGCGATTAATTGCGATTAATCGTTTGACACCACTACTTTTCATTATAATATAACCTATTTACTATTTACCTTTACATTAATATTTATTCATTTATATTTAACATTACCGTGTATGCTTTTAAAATATTTTGCCACATTCTCACTTATAATGCTCTGCTGTTATGATACCATATCACAGATAAGTTATTGTAACTGTCTGTAAGTCTCACGGAACAGCTTGAAATCTATTGTCCCAAGTGTCCCAAAGAAAGAATAGGGCCATTTTTCACCAATGCAGTGTCAGATTCCACTGATGAAGTGTTAGATTCCAGTTGTGTGGGATTTCTAAAGGGTCTAAATGACTAGTGTTTCGCTCTTAGTCATAAGTATATTTTTTATGATTTGCATGAATCACTCTGGTAATTTAATTAACACTGATTTTTTTACCTACACTGTAAAAATTCAGTTTCTAAAATTTTCATTGTGTAAAAACTCATTTTTAAGATTATCGGAGTAAGTTTTACAAGAAAATACTATTTTTGTCTTTCTACTTTAAAACATTGTATTTAATTTACTGTATTACTGTATTACTTTAAATATATTTGCAATTATTTGTGAAATTTACTAGCGATTTCTGAGTGAAATTTTTTAAAAAGCAATTTTCAGCCTAATTTTGTCCACTCTACTCTCATAAAAAATAAATAAATAAAGCAAGCCTAGGTTTAAACTTTAAAATAAACGTTTTCATAGTGTTGCCATTTTGACTGTATTATCAAAAAGTTTTTAAAACATTAAAATTAATTGTTAAAAGCTACTCAGTAAATGCATGCATTTTGAAAATACTAAATGCATTACTCAAAGAATGCATTACTTATTTTTGTTTTTAATAAACAAAATGATATACTAATGATATACTATTCACACACAAGTTTAGCTACCTAAATGGGGACATTACATATTTGTGACCCTGGACCAAAAAACCAGTCTTAAGTCGCTGGGGTATATTTGTAGCAATAGCCAAAAATACATTGTATGGGTAAAAATAATTGATTTTTCTTTTATGCCAAAAATCATTAGGATATTAAGTAAAGATCATGTTCCATGAAGATATTTTGTAAAATTCCTTAAAAAACTTAATTTTTGATTAGTAATATGCATTAGTAAGAGCTACATTTGGACAACTTTTTTTTGCACCCTCAGATTTTATAAATTCAAATAGTTGTATCTCAGCCAAATATTGTCCTATCCTAACAAACCATACATCAATGGAAAGCTTATTCAGCTTTCAAATGATGTATAAAGCTCAATTTTCAAAAAATGGACCCTTATGACTGGTTTTGTGGTCCAGGGCCACATTTCTATTGTTTCTATACACAGATAATTATACATTTTCTAACCTAAATCTACCTGTGACAGAAAACTTTATGCATTTATACAATTTCAAAAAATCTTTATTTTATTAACAGTTTTACAAAAGAGGACATCCCCAAAGGAAGGTTTTTGGAGATTTTGTCAGGTTTTGCACACTTTTGGGTACAAATTTGTCCCCAAAATATGGTTAAGTAGGTACACACACACACACACTACAAGTGTTCAGTATCAACCTAATCTTATATTTATTCAACAGTAAATTTAGATGTGATACCATCTGTAAGAAAGCAGTGTGAGAGTGAATAGCTAAATGAGATGTGAGCAGCCTCACCTGTAAATAGCAGGAATGTGTGATACAGCGCAGTCATTGTGTTCACAGGTAATAGTCCAGTCTCTGCTCAGTCTCGGATAAACAGACTTCCTCAGTGCTGGGCTTTATTTAGACACTGAGTAATCTCAGGACATCACTCCTACTGTAATCCTCGAGCTCTCTCACTCCTGCCGGCTGCTGGGTTAAAATTACGTTAAAAGTTAAAGTCTGGGATGTCAGATAATGTGTACCCCCTCTGATGAGTGGTTGGGTGTTCTTTTCGGATCCGCCCTGTGATGGCTGGTTGGCTTTTCCATACAAACAGTTTGAGCTGGATACGCTGCCAACTGGGAGGTCATGATCGAACACGCCAGCACGACGCTATTTGCTCTCTCCCGCATCTGTAAATGAACTATTCATGAACTAATTTAGACTTTAGGGCCACGCCGCTGTCTGGACAGCTGGAACAATTTGGAAAATCTGCACTGTACCATCCGATGTAGTATTTCGCACTTCGTATACTTGATTAGTATTACGACGCTATCTGGAATATTTGATTCTGGTTGGTCAATCGAGGCCGTTGCAAAATCAGTGTTTTCTAAATAAATTATGCTAGTGTTCCGTTCCTCATAATTCTCAAAAATAATATTAAATCCCCCCAAAAATGTTTATCTTAATTAAAATTAATGTTCTGTCTTGTGCATTTATTTATTTGGAAAGTAGACAAATAAGTGCTATTTAAAGGCACCTAATCATCTGGGCTTCTTTTCTTGTTTTTCTTCTTTTTTTACGTATTAATCTTCATTGTTTATTTTTACGTATTGAGAGTTTTGACTCAATTTGTTTTAATAGCATCTTTGTTAAGACAAATTCAAAATCCATTTTATTTTTCAAGGTGGAAGTTAGTTTAAAAAGTAGAATAAGTAGAATTTTTCAGTTTAATTTTTTTAATAACTAGATTTTTTTTTTTTTTTTTTATGATTGTTTTTTTATTTGAAATAATAACGCTGCAGACCTTGAGTGAAAGTGTGAGTACCAAGGAAGAAAAAACCACAAACCACACCACAAGTGTGGTGATTAATACTTAAGAGTAACTTAAAAGGAACATACAGCGGCAAATTATCATACAGAATAATGGATTTTCAGTTTAAAACAATTCTTTTAAAGCTTGGGCTGTATTACTCCAGTAGGTGACAGATTGTATTTTAGCCCCATTAATTCTTGCAGTGCTATGTTCTAAACAAACAATATGATGAAAAGAAAGCAGCCAGAGTCTTCTAAGATCCATGTCAGGTGTAAACCATTGCCGTAGAATTGTTTTTTTAGCAGCAGTGAAGCCAGACATTAACTAATGTAAACTTGTAAGAAGAATCATCATTTAACAATATAAGACAAGAATCAAGATCAAACTGCAACTTTGTGATATACTTAGCACTTGAACTACATGTTTCCAGAAATTGGATATTACTAAACAGTCCCAAAACATGTGCAAAAAAAGTACCTTTTGAATTATTATTACACAGACTGCAATTAGGATTTGATGAGAGTTTCATTACATTTTGTACAATAGATTTTGTGCACAGTTTTGAAATGAATAAGATTGTGAGGGGTTTTGGGAGGTAAGACATAACTAGAATTTTTAAGAATTTTTATTTTTTTTACAGGTGTTTTACTTGTATTTTTATTTTGAATTTTTATTTTTTATTTTTTGGACTTTGTATTTTTTTGCACTACTTTACTGGTCATAGTAAAGTAATGTTATTTACTGTTGTTTGACGTCAGATAAGACGCATTAATTTACTATTGTTTAACCCCATGTTAAAATGAAGAACTTTGGAAAGAATATGCTTATTGTAATTACAGATTTACACAGTTACTTAAGTAAATACATGTTCCTATACTGTAGAGAAAATATATATGGGCCATTCAACTTTTTGGGGAAAATGTGTCTTTTTCCACATATTTTGTATGTATGCTAATTGTATAATATCCAAGGTACACATTTCTAGTAATTGTGCTGTTAATTCTCATATTGTATTTTCAGAAAGTTTTGGAATATGTGTCCTCTAAATATATATATATATATATATATTCTATTTTATCAAATAGTTTTCAGAGGTAAATCAACAACAGTTATAATTTTAACTATATTTCAAGTGTGATTTATGAGATTTATTGTATTTTGAATCCAGTTTTTCTTTGCAAAAGGCAAAAAGTTGATCATGCTGATTTCAGACTTAAGGATTCATTAGTATGAATATTTCCCCAAAATAATATTTCCCTTTTGTCACTTCTGAAACAATGATGACATGTTTTGGTGGTGATAGTTTTATGGGATAACACCCCAAAAAAAAAACAAAGATGCATCTTTGAGCTAGCTTCAAAAGTATCTAAAATTGTTACTACCGAAACAGTCATAATCAAAACATTTGGTAAAGTTTCGGTAGTGACAATTTCACATACTTTTGAAGCTAGCTCAAAGATGCTAATCAGCACATAGTTAGCTAGCACACTTCAGAACAGTTGTACACATGTAAAACCTAAATGTTATGGAATAAATGATGTTTGGTAGAGACATTCTTTAAAGTTACACACTGATTGTTCATACTTCTGAAAACATTTACCTCAAAATGATGGTATCTACTTACACCTTAGCTATGAGAGAGTGAGACAGGAATATTTCCTGATCATAAATCTAGGGCTGTAGTTAAAATCTCAGCCAATGGACTAAAATACCCAATAAAATGATGATTTTATATACTAAGCTTACTGATATGTTAAATGTTATTGTGGTTTTCAAAAGGATCTTAGTAAACATCTCAGATTTGAATACTTAAATGCTTTTAAAACGTGTTTGTTTATGGTGGGGCAGCAGTTTGCACCAATTCTGAAGAATGGCCCATATCCAAATTTATATTTCTATAAGTGATTTGCTAGTTTGCATGCCATTAATTTGAAAATGAACGCAGCTGTTTTCGAGTACGTCTAAAAGGGGGCGCTATAACCACCTTCAGCGACTAACCGAAAAAGTGAACAAGACGTCACAAAGATCACGTTGCCCAAAGAAGAGAGACAGGATTGACGAACACATGAAAACATTAGTGATTGTATGGATGACTCTCTTTCCCGTGGAACGTTGATCAACTAAAGGTGAGTGTTTATGTTCAGGGTAGTATGTCTATATTTTTTCTCGTATGTATGCTCGGGTGGCCGCTGCCTGCTGGGTGAGTGGGCAGAGGTGCGCGGTAAAAATGCTATCATGCTAGTTTACCTAGCGACTGTTCACAGAAGAGTTTGCTTGACCAACCATTTGGCTGGCGCACAACACCTACGTGTTCCTGGTTTCACGAATAAATAGGAGTCCCGATACCAGTCTTATGGTAAAAATACCCACTGGAATGATCAGTTTATGAAAACATTTGGTTATACAATGGATGTGTTTCAATAAAAAGCGGGCTGCCTATCTAGACGTCGAATGCGCGTTGGAACATACGTCAGTCTGAGACAAAGTTATTGCGAATGCTTTAAAACGCGGCTTTCTTTATGAGCTATACGAGAAGTTTCAACCGATATGAGACACCGCTTTTCGATTAATTTCTCTTGCCTGCCCACAAGGGGACTAAAGTTAAGGAAGTTTGTTGTTTTATACTGCATTCCTCACAGGTTTTGCGGCGTATAGTCAGAAATCTAATGTAGCGGTGTCCTATTTAGGAGTGAATCGTTCTTTTGAGCCGGATGATTTGAATGAATCCACACCGATCTGAACGGTTTGTCGCATTGTATCTGTCAGGCTTGTAACAGGCCGAGAACCGATGGATGAGTTGATAGTGAGATCAACAATACAGATATGTGAACTAGTTTAGCCTTTGCATTATAAATGCATTATATTTCGTTTTTAAGCTACTTAGGTGTATCGAAGCTTAATTGTTGTTGCAAGAAACTAACAATAGATAAAAATAAACAGTGAAATGTATGTGTGTTTGAGCATATGTGACCCTGGACCACTGGACCACTGAACCAGTCATAAGGGTCAGTTTCTTTGAAGTTGAGAATTATACATCATCTGAAAGCTGAAAAGCTGAAAGCTTTCCATTGATGCATGGTTTATTAGGTTAGGACAATGTTTGGCTGAGATGCAACTATTTGAAAAAATAGAATCTGAGGAAGCCAAAAAAAAAAAAAAAAAAAAAAAAAAAACAAAAGGAGAAAATTGTCTTTAAAGTTGTCCAATGCATATTAGTAATCAGAAAATAAGTTTTGATATATTTGCAGTAGGAAATTTACAAAATACTGTACCTTCATGGAACATGATCTTTACTTAATATCCTAATGATTTTTGGCATAAAAGAAAAATCGACAATTTCGACCCATACAATGTATTTTTGGCTATTGCTACAAATATACCCCAGCGACTTAAGACTGGTTTTGTAGTCGAGGGTCACGTATTTAGTTTTTAGGTTACTTAGGTGTGTCAAAACTGAATTATTGTTGCTTGAAACTAACAAAAGATAAAAAAAAAAAATAAAAAAACAGTAAAATTAATGTGTATTTGAGCATATGTGACCCTGGAGCACAGAACCAGTCATAAGGGTTTGTTAGAAATTGCATCACCTGAAAGCTGAATAAATAAGCGTTCCTATGTTGTTTTGTTAGTTGTGAAAGGGCAATATTTGGCTGAGATACAGCTATTTGAAAATCTGGAATCTGAGAGTGCAAAAAAAATCAAAATATTGAGAAAATCACCTTTAAATTTGTCAGAATTAAATTCTTAGCAATGCATATTACTAATCAAAAATTAAGTTTTGATGCATCTACGGTAGGAAATTTACAAAATATCTTCATGGAATGTGATCTTTACCTAATAACCTATAATTTTGACAGATGGGCCATTCTGCAGAATGCTACAAATATACCCATACTATTTATGACTGGTTTTGTGGTCCAGGGTCACACATGTATCACGATTTTACTTCATTGTTCAATTCTTTGGAACAAACTGTTCTGAAGAACCAATAAAAGTCAAGCATCCCACTGTAACTTTGCTGTAAGACACTTGTCAATTTGTGATACTTGGGGAAATCTTTGTTCAATCAATATATCTTTCTGATTTCTGTATATATTTATATAAATCATAGGTGTTGACCACAGGCAAGTCCTACACACATATGGGAAGATGTCAGCCACGGGCCAAGACCGAAGCAGCCGGTGGCAGGACATTCAGAAGGGCTTGCAGTTCATTCAGTAAGTAAACCTGTGAGCACCAAGTTTTGGTCATCAAAAGACAACTAAAGTAGCTTCAGTTTGTGTTATAGAGGGAAAAAGAGAGAAATAGTTTCAGCCTGACTTCATCCATGCTTTATTTCTGTCCTGTGAAAAGAATTTGGTTGCAGTTCAAACACTTTCTGGAATGCAAATCGCACACGGCTTCATGCCACCAAACCTCAGTAATTCATGACAAGTTTCTCAGGCAAATCTGTCATTGCTCATGTTCTTTGCACCTGTGTTTTAATGGTTGCAAATGTTTTTTCTAATCTTCTGCTTAATCGTAGGTCTACCCTACCTTTTCCTGGCAGTCAAGAGCAGTATGAGGTATGTGGTTTCCATTCGCAATCAGTCCAGCACTGATTGCAGTTGTGGGTTAGATGTTTATATTATGCATCGATTCGTTTCTCTAGGTGTTCATCCGGAGTTTGGTGAGGAATCTGTTTGGTGAGGGAAACGATGTGTTCCTTGAAGGCGAATGGGCGCGATCTGTTGAATTACACACAGAGGCCTTAAACATAGCAGAGTATGCAGAATCGGAGGACATCATGATATCTCAAGACCTGAGAGAGAAGCTTCATGCGAACCGTGCTGCGTCCTACTTGAACATTGTAAGAATATGCTTGCATATGGATATGCATGTTTTCTTCAGCAGCGTTGCGTCAAATTGATCAAAAATGACAGCAAAGACATTTGTAATGTTGTTCAAATCCTATAAAAGTGTATCAGACTTTTCACAAAAATATTAAGCAGTTTTTAACATTGAGTAAAAAATGTTTCTTGAGCAGTGAATCGTCATGTTAGTCGGATTTCTGAAGCATCGTGTGACACTGAAGACTGGAGTAATGATGCTGAAAATTCAGCTTTGCGAACCCAGGAATAAATTGCACTTTAAAAAAGTAAACTGATCATTTAAGTAATTATCACAATTAGTGCTGTACATTTGCTCAGTTTGATAAATACAGTCTTGCTGAGCATAAGAGGCTCCAAACTTTTGAATGGAAATGTACATGCAAGCAGTGATTATTTTTTATTTATTTTTTTCCTCCATGCAGTGTTTGATGACTGCTTATGCTGCAAAGTTAATTGTCCCAGTTGGTTTTTTAATTCACTGTAATTTGTTTGTGGTTATTGATGCAGGGACTGCACGATCAAGCCCTGGAGGACTCTGAAAAAGCTCTTCATCTCAATGAGGGCAACTACAGAGCACTTTACCGGAAAGCTCGGTGTCTAAAAGAAATGGGAAGACATCAAGAGGCTTATGAGGCGGTTGCTAAATGCTCCATGGCAGTGCCTCAGGTCAGAGCACTTTACTCTGAGGTTTTAATCAAGCCTTTTTTACATTATTGCGTGTTCTTCATGTTTCATTTGCCTTGCAGGATACTCACGTGATTGAAATGACACAGGAGCTTGCCAAAATGTTGGGATTAAAAATCCGTAAGGCTTATGTCAGAAGCAAGGTAAAGAAAAAAAAATGAAAAAGGGGTGTGTCTACGTTCTAGATAATTATGGAAAAAATAATTAATTAGAATAATTGGTTATAATTGTGCCAGGGAAAATAAAGCTCATAATCTGTAATCATCTCTGACCAGTCTTTCTTTTCTTTTCTGAAATCAGCCTGCCTTAAATGTTTTGCCTGGTACAAATCTACCAGGAGCAGCAAATGATAAGGTAAGATGCTGGGTGGGTGTGTTTGTGGGTGTGTGTGTGTTTAAAATAAAGACTAATTTCAGCAAACCTACTGAGCTGCTTTATTTCCTTACAGCATTCTCAAAGCTCTGCCTCTGTGGAGGATATTGAAATGGGTAAGTTAGTGTATACCTACTGTGAGTAATGTTTACTACTGTTCAAAAGTTTGGGTGCAGTAAGATTTATATTTTTATAATATTTGTATAATATTGGTATATTTTTTATATATATATATATATATATATATAATTATTATAATTATTATTATTATTATTATTATTATTATTATTATTATTATTAATATTATTAAATTATATTTTATTTTATTAATTTATTTTAAGAAGTTAAAATATTTATTCAGCAAGCATACACTACCAGTCAAAACAGTAAGATTTTTTTTTAATGTTTTAAAAAATCATTCTGCTCACCAAACCTGCATTTATTTGATCCAAAGTACAGCAAAAACAGTAAAGTTTTGAAATGTTTTTACTATTTAAAATAACTGTGTTCTATTTTAATATAGTAAAGCTTTTTATTTCAGATAAATGCTGATCTTCGGGTCTTTCTATTCATCAAAAAATCCTGATAAGTATTAAATATTGATAATAATAATGAAAAATGCAAATCAGCATATTAGAATGATTTCTGAACGATCATGTTAGACTGAAGACTAGAGTAATGATGATACATTTAGTTTGATCACAGGAATAAATTACATTTTAAAATATATTCAAATAGAAAACAATTAGTTTAAATAGTAAAAATATTTCATATTTACTGTACTTTGGGTCAAATATATGCAGGCTTGGTCATTACTTTAAAAAAACATTAAAAATCATACTGTTCAAAAACTTTTGACTGGTAGTGTACAGTAAATTGATCAAAAGTGATAGTAAAATAGTGTACAAACTATTTCTATTTTTCTAAGATTTTTATTTCAAAGACTGGTTTTCAATTCAATTTATCAAAGTCCTGAAAGTAATATTAAAGTTGTATAAATATTATAATGTATTTAAAATATTAAGTGACACAACTGATTTCTGAAGGGTCATATGACAATTGACTGCTGAAAATTCATCTTTACCATCACAGGAATAAAATTAATTAAAAACAAATTTTCAATTAAAAGTTATTTTAAATTGCTATAATATCTAACAGTATAGCTTTTTCTTTTTCGGTGTATTTAATCACATAAATGCAGCCTTGCTGAGCATAAGAGAAAATAAATCGGCTCATTAATGCCTCCTTGTCTCCACAGAATTGGACGAGTCTATGCAGGTTATGGGTGGCCCGGTACCAGTCAGCATGCCGTCGTGTTCTGCAGTAAGTGAGAAGGAAGAAGTAGAGTCTACGCTTCTTGTCAGTGTCATCTCACCACCAGTCGTCCCAGCTGAGATGCATAATCCAGACCCTATTACCATGCCCATACATATGCCTCTGGTTAATGGAACCAGGCCCAGTGACTCTTACGCGGTACCAGACACCCGCTTGGACTATGATACAGATATAATCGGGGATGATCTGGATGAGCTGTTGGACAGAGCAAGTCCTCCTGAGTCGTCTATGGTAAGCTTAAGGAGGACCACATTTTTGCTTATGTTTTAGTCCATACAAGACATCATGGTAATATTTGTCTCTCTTTTTTTTCCCACTCAGGATATTCCCACAGTGGACGGACCTATTCCTTTACCAACCAGTATTGCAGTCAGCAGTTCGATACAGAGTTCTTTGCTCATGCCTTCCCACCTCAGCCATCCGTTTATGAGTATGGCTCCACAGTGCACAGTAAATTTGCCTGAACTGTATCACAAGCCAATTTCATCATTTGCTCTTGGTCTGGATACTTTTTCATCACCTCTGGATTCATTGGATAGTTTGTCAATTTCAGATTCTCCGACAGGTATGTTGCTCATTATGGCTATGGCTTGTATTTTAATGGCAAAGTTTTATTCAGATTTAATAAATACGCTAGGGTTTGCATACAGTACATGATGTATGTGATGCAGTATTCAGCCTTAGCATAGTACAAGTGCAGCCAAATATTTTGCAGTAGTTTTATGGCAACACTGGCCCTGTCTTCTGTTATTGAATAGAAAAAAGAAATTGAGGAGACAAAACAATAACAAACTACTGGAGACGCAACAACAATAGGACCATGTGTTGAAATCTAGTATAAAATAGTACAAACACATTTTTAGTGCTTATAATTTCTGGAGAAGAAATGTGCAGACACTGGACAAAGACAAATTTAGTGCATACGTGTCGAGTGTTTCTGTGCATGTTATGGTGTATGTGTTGTATATGTTAAATGGTGTATATGTTAGAAAGGCTGTACCCCAAGTCATCGTATTAATACAGTAAAAAATTGTACATTGGGCTTTAGCCGTCTCAACTAACTTGCAACCAGGGTCCAAAATTAGCTGTTTGTCTCACCTAAAAAAAAATGCTGAGTGAATTTCAATAACTTACCAGCAATACATGTGTTACTGAGCAATGTGACGTTATTGAGCGCATTTCCTGGTATATTTGTAATAAATGGCATGAGTCATTGTCATTTACTGAAACTTTATAGGCAAAGTTCAGCCAAAAATGAAAATCCTGTCATTAATTACTCACCCTCATGTCGTTTCAAACCCATAAAACCTTTGTTCATCTTCAGAACAAATTAAGATATTTTGATGAAATCTGAGAGCTTTCTGACCCTGCATGGACCGCAACACAACTACCACGTTCAACGCCCAGAAAGGAAGTAAGGACATTGTTAAAACTGTTCCTTGTGTCATCGGTTGTTCATTTGAAATTTTGTGACGCTCTTCCGTGTCAGGCACGGAAAATATTTAGTTTTCTTTGTACACAAAAAGTATTCTCATAGTTTCATAGGGCTCTAGACTCATAGACTCATTCTTCCCACTGGTTGTTCTTTTGTGACCAACACTAAGAACATGCACTCGCTCAAATGCGACAACATAAAATTTTAATTTGCACATTCTTAAATGATCGCAAATGTGACCGTTTGGTCTCCATCTACAGCCCTGCTTCATAACATTACGGTTAAACCACTGATGTCACGTGGACTATTTTACCAGTGTCCTTACTACCTTTCTGGGCCTTGAACGTGTCAGTTGCATTGCTGTCCATGCAGGGACAGAAAGATCTTAGTGCTACGTAGTGCTGTGTATATGCAGTGCTTTTTAAATTTAGTCCCATTTGGCTCTTGACAAATATTAACTTTGGACCCTCCTGCCACTATTTTTATTTATTTTTTTGTTCTTTGCTCATTTCTGATTTCCCTTTTGTTTTTGTTACGGACCAGATAAACCTTTTAGCCAGCATCATTTTATGCCGGTAAGAGTTAATTCGCATCAATATGGTAAACATTTCCCTGAACATTCCTGAACTGTGCTCTTTGCTTAATCTCAGTTATTTGCTCTTTCAGCTGAGTAACAGCGACATGTCAGTGCCAACCATTCCACCCATCGGCATGGGTTTCAGCACATCCGATGGGACCTTTGCGCAGGATTATCCACCGCAGTTAGACCTTGCCAAGAACCCACTTGCTGATACCCATGAATTTAAACAGGCCTGCTCCTCATGCTACATTAAAACCGGTAAGCAGCAGTCATGCGGGAGTGTTGCTAAGCAGCGTTTTTAGCGTATGACCTTTTAAGCGCACATGAAAACATTGAGGTTTTGCATAAGCATATTTGTCACCTGATTGTTCTTACAGGACCTGGGGTGCTGGATTACACTTACCATCCAGAGGACCACAAATGCAAAAAAGATTTGCTTTTGGGAAGAACAAAACATTCTGAACTTCCAACATGGAAGCTTATTCGCCCGAGACCCACTAAAAACCAGTACATGGGGCCTTATTATATTTGCAAAGGTAATTGCAGTGATCTCCTTTATGGCTTTGTTTAATGGTTTCACAGATTGTTTACTAAAATGCTCTGCTTTATAGATGTGGCCATTGGACAAGAATGCCGGTATCTTGGCCATTGTACCTTTGCTTATTGCCAAGAAGAAATTGATGTGTGGACACTAGAACGCAAAGGCTTCATCTGCAGGGAAAATCTGTGTGATCCCTATGGATCTAAACCTACGATCAATTTGACTGTGGCCAAAATCTTACAGGAGCACCATGGGATTTTTATGTTCCTCTGTGGGGTAAAGTGTGCCATTGTTTGAATTAATAGCTGGAATGAATAACTAATCCATTATACACCTGGAGGTCAAAATAAATCACGTTTATGAGTTAGCACTTCTTTCTTTTAAGCAGCTGACTGTATGTGTGTGTAACACGCCTTCTCATTTCGTCATTGAACTGGAATGACCGGTTTTCAAAGAATGGATTTTTAGTTTAGCTGTTTGTCTTACATCATTGCTGAAATTTGTGTTGGTTTACAGTGTAAAGAAGCTGTACGAATACCTAACATGTGTGACTTGATCTGTAGGTGTGCTTTGATCACAAACCCCGAATAATCAGCAAAACCAATAAGGACAACCCCAATCTGTGCTCTCACCCAGTGACAAAGCATGTGTTTGAGGATAAGAAGTAAGCATCTCTTCTTGTGAAGACATGTCCAGATGTGCAGATTCATGCTTTGCAGTGAATGCCGTTGGTCTGAATTAATGACTACATCTGACCAGATCAGGGCTGGGCGATATATTCAGTGCCTTTTTATTTGACCATTAAATTTCGAAACTGTGTCAGTAGGTCATCTTCACAGCCACACCTTGTCATGACTTGTATGAGAGTCTTAAGACTAAAATTCATTTAGGCAAACTCTTTTAGTGAATCAGTACATTAGCACTACATACAGATCTGCTCTGTTAGGTAGTATTAATAATATGGTATTAAAAATATAAAGTATTCATAAAAATAAATGTAGTTTTAAATATTACGGTAACATTTTACAATGTGTCATTTGTTAACATTAGTTTATGTATTAACTAACATGAACAAACTATGGACAATGCATTTAATACACTTTATTAATCTGTTAATCTTAGTTAAAAATATAGTCGTTCATTGTTAATTCATGTTAGTTCACAGTGCATTAACTAATGTTAACAAACTTGTTTTTTTTATAATGCATTAGTAAATGCTGAAATTCACATTAACTAAGATTAGTAAATGGTGTAGAATATTGGTCATTCTTAGTTTATGTTAATGCAGTTAACTAATGTTAACTAAGGAACCTTATTGTAAATGGTTACCAATATTACAATATATTGGTATGTAATAAAATGGTAATGTGCCATTAAGAATAAAGCTTTTAAAAGCATTTCTTTATTTGAGGAAAAAAAAAAGTGTTAGGTGTAGGTGATTTTCTAGACGTGTACAATCAGATGCAGTTTGGAGTTTTTACTGGGTCAAATATTTGTGTATAAATCCTTCTAGAGAGCTATAGTGATTAGATTCTCAGATTTTATAATCTATATTGCCTGGCCCTAGGTAGTGTGTGGGTTTTTTTTTTTTTTTTTTAGTCATGTATAATTAACACACTTTTTATTTCTCAGGTGCCTTGTACACTATTTAAGGGACAAAACGGTGAGGTACTCCAAAATCCGTCCTTACGTCCCTCTTTGCCAGATGGACCTGTGTAGGCATGAGGTGCGGTATGGCTGTCAGCGAGAGGATTCCTGCTTTTACGCCCACAGCCTCATCGAGCTCAAAGTATGGATGATGCAGAGTGAACGAGGTGAGCTGTCGCTCGGGACTCATGAATTATCCGACACAAAGCCTGAGAGGAAACACTAACTGTATTGGTTTCTTTCAGGTATCACACATGAAGGTATTGTCCAGGAGTCACAGAAATATTGGAATATGGATGCTGCTGTTCATGCCCAGGTAGAATTTATGCATGAGTACTGATCGATAGTATAGTATTCCTATGAGAGGAGTCTTATGCAGGGTCAGAAATTAACGAGGGCTTGTGGCAAAAATACCACCCCTATAAATGGACAAAATTCTGATTAAGGAAAAATGCCCCTGCACAATTAAGTGTACAACTGCTGTTATGATTAAAATAAAATGTAAAAATAAATGTAAAGGGTCAATTTGCAAAATTACATCTAAATTCACTCACACTGCATCACATTGCTTTGTTGCACTGATTTGTGCAGCGTTAAGTCTTATAACCAATCAGACGCATTTCTGATTAACTTCGGAACGCATTTGCCAATCAGAAGGTCTTAGATTAGGCAGCGCTGTGAATGCCGGAGCTGCGTTGAGTGCATACGTGCATGAAGTTCCTTCATCATAAACCGAGTACAGATATGATGTAAATGAAAGATTAATTTCTAGGGCTGTCCTCGACTAAAGATTTTTCTGATCATTCATTTTAAGCATTGGTCGACTATTAGCCGCACGTTTATTAATAAACCATATAAATCATAATAATGAGCCTTTAATTGCCTATATAGCCTAATAAGCGCTCAAGCGCATGCAAAAAAATGTTTGCTACAGTGCATCTGCAAATATAATAATTACGAATGTTTGGGGAAAAACAGCAAGGAGACTGCATTAAAGTTTTAATAATTTATTGATAAACTAGTGCTTTTTATCAGCTTAAGAGATGAAGTCTGTGACACTGACTCATTATCTCCGCAGTAGTGATGCGCATGTATGCATGTTTTATACAGATGACATAGTCTATATTTTTCTATTTGAATTGGTTTATTTGAAAGTAGACATTTCATGCTCTATAGATACATTTTTCCTGTCTGTAAGGCAAGCATACTAAGTTTCGAAGTTTTGCACTCAAGTTCACAGAGACTGAGATGGCAGAAAGCACATCCTGTTTGTTTTATTTTACAAAAGTGCAACGTTTCATTGTGAGTGCACACAAATAAACATAGAGACTGTACAGATTCGAAGGAGGGTACTTTTATCTGCATGACCAAAAATGACGGAGTATTTTAAGTGCAAGTGAGCGCACCACCGCCTCCACCTGTCATGCAGTGAACGCACCACTATTCTTCCACACTCCACACAGACACTTGAATAGCGCATATTTTTCTATGTTAACAGCCATGTAAAGTTGCTGCTACAAGCTATATTTGAGGTTGATGAGTGATAGGAGAGCACTTGCATGTCCTGCCTGGTGTACTGTATTACAACATAGACCTCCACTTCCTGTGGATTTTTTTTTTTTCTGCAGCTAATACAATTTTTGGATGACCAAGCCTTTTTCTGTCGACTATTAGGGCACAGCCCTATTAATTTCATAGCTTCAGTGCTTGTAAGTGGGGTTTTTGTATAACTTCCGCTAGACTAGACTAACGTCATGTACTGACATGTTTGTCTGTGAAGTAATGTGACGTGCCCAAAATGCAGACAATATTCTGTATCGGTATTAACAATCATTATTACAATATGAAGAACAATAATCTACAGTATTGATTTTTGTCATAATATTGAAGCACATCAGCTCCTGTTTTTTACTTGTATAATTTAGATACAGTTTTACACAGTCCATTGTTATTGACAACAGTTTAAAATATTGATTAAAGTAATTAAATGTAAGTATTTGACACTGAAGACAACATAGTGTGGGGATTATTATAATAATATGGTGATTATATAAAATAATGCTCTCACAAATGTAAAAAAAAATGCCCCTGGAAGTCTATTTTAGAAGGTCAAATATTGCCCCTTAATGGAAAGGATCATTTCTAAAACTGGTCTTATGACGTTCAATCCCATAGGAGCTCCCACCGGCCCTGCGTAGATTTGGACCAGCTAACCTAAGGATGCTGTTTGTATGTGCTCAGTGTTGGAGGAACGGCCAAGTCAGCGAGCCAGACAAAAACAAGAAGTACTGCAGTGCAAAGGCCCGGCATCCGTGAGTCCAGCTCATATGTATCCACTAATTTTGTATCAAACCCACACAACCTTCTTTCGTGGAACACTAAAGGAGAAATGATTATGAAAGTGAATAGAAGAATATGAATCCCCTTATATTTTATAGGTAAAAATGGCTAGTTTGTTTTTCAAAAATGCTCCCTTGTTTCATGGAATAAATTATGACAGAATGTTTGGGTGAAACAGCAAATATAAATTTAATCTTCTGATAACATCTCATAATTTGTCACTTTCTGTTGACCAGTTGGTCTAAAGAGAGACGGGTGGTTCTGGTTATGTCTGTTGAACGGAAAAAGTGGACAACGGTTCGACCTCTCCCAACCAAAAAGCCTGTTCCTGCTCAGTTTGAAGTAAGTGTAATATTTTTATTTCATGCTTTAAAAATTGGCCTTTTTTTCTATATCAGTAGAAATTGATCATTTGTAAATATTGTCACTGTCTCTTGAATAATTGTCATTCCTGGATGTTTGCAGATTTGTATGCATGTGGCATCTGGCAAAAAGTGTCAGTACATTGGAAACTGCACCTTTGCTCACAGCACAGAGGAGAGAGATCTGTGGACCTTCATGAAAGATAACAATAGTAAGTTCACTATGCGTTTGAGTGCATGCCAATTATTTAGGGACAATATGTTTATTCTGTTCAGTTTGATTTACAAAATTGTTGTTCAAGGTTTGCTCTAGTTTAGGATTTATAGGTAATTTATTTTCGGATGAAGACAATCAGTGCTGTGAGCGGTAATATTATGTACTATGTTTAAATTAATGTTTAATCAAAATAATCTAACTCGCTCTTCCTCGTAAACAAATTTCCTGTTCTGCTGACATCAGTCAATATTAACCAAAAGCTTATACAAACACTACTGTTCAAGCTTGTGGTCGGTAAGATTTTATGTTTATGAAAAAAGTCAATATCAAAAATACAGTAAAAATTGTAATACTGTGGATTATTACAATTTCCATTTTCTATTTTAATCATTATTTTATTTTAAACTTTATTCCTGTGATGGCAAAGCTGAATTTCCAGCATCATCCAGTCTTCTGTGTCACATGATCCTTCAGAAATCATTCAGATATGCTGGTTTTCTGCTCAAGAAACATTTATTATGACTCTTGAAAACAGTTGTGCTGCTTAATATGTTTGCGGAAACCATGAGTTCAGCATTTATTTGAAAAAGAAATTGTGAATGTCTTTACTGTGACTTTTGGTTGCCTTTATATACAGCGGTTTATACAGTACAGATCGTTTCGCCCATTTTAATTCTAGTTTAGTTCAAGGATTTTCATGGACACCTACTTTTCTAGATATTAGTAAGGGCGCTCTGATTGATTGGCTACCAATCACTATCTAGCGATAATCTCTTTGGGACGTTTGATCGGCGGTCTCTAAAAAGGCTGATCCCATAAACCGAACTAAAACTGATAACGCGTCTGTCGTGTGAGGTTTGGCACACCATCTCAGTCTTTGTTCGGCGTGGGTAAAACAATTATAATGCTGAAGGTGAGGTACAATTCCTATTCCTTCATTAAATAAGTAATTTGAAAACCTTATGTGAGCCCTCATTTCACAAACAGTGCATGTGAACGACCGTGCGCTCTCTCTTTTTCTCTCTCAAAATTGCGCAAATAGCTTCCAATCACGATATTGCGTCTGATAAGCGAGCTGCACAGATGACACAGGAATTGTTACTTGCATACACATGAGTTTTTGCCTAGGTTTTAAAGAAAAAGAGCACATTTAGATAAACAAGGCAATAATAGATGGCACTCATGGAGGTAGGAAAACAAAGTTCTTTATTATCAGCAGGATTTCTTGTAATAAATGCAAACAAAAAGGCAGTAGAACTGACTGTTTCTGTCTATAGTACGTTTTTAATTTATTGTAGTAGTATTGTAAGTAGTTTAAATGTTTAGCCACTTGCTTGAGCAGTTTAATGTATAAATCTAGAAGTAAATGCAAAAGTAAAAACATTTCGTAATGTGTTGCTTATATTTATTGCTTTTAAACCCGTCTGAAAGATTACTGTACTGTGTAAAAGAAAAAAGAATTTCAATAACTATGTTTGGATATGAAATCAAAATAATGGATGAATGCATTTGTGGAAATCAAGCTTGTGCTCTGTGTAAGCTATTGTGCAATAATTGCACAATTCCAAAAAAAAATGCACTGCATGATCAAACATTTAGGTGAGATGTTAGACGAGGCCCTGAATAAGTGTCTAAAAGTTCTGATTAGAGTATCGCTGTAAATAATTATACATGATGATAAGAAAGCTTTAAAAAGATCAGTATTGGTGATTGGATCGGCAGATACTGCTTTCTGTGATTGGGGATACGTGATCAGCCTCAAATCCTGATCAGAGCACCCCTAAATATTATGTTCTTAAAATACTTCAGTAGTAATTTCAGCTATCAGATTGGATCAATTCTTGAAAAAGGGTTGTTCAAAAAAAGAATTATTCTGAAATAGGGCTGGATGATATAGCCAAAAAATTGATTGATATAATGTTTCATATTATTTGGTATCAATAATTGACATTTATGACCCTTTATAAACAAAGAGCAGTAGAGAAAAGGTTTCTATTTAACCATTGTATTTTTAATTTGCCCAATTTGTTTAGACAAACAACAAATAATTTTAGTTTTAACAGTCAAACACAAAATACAATTTTAACTAAGACCTCCTTTGTTTTAAATGCAGATTAAATAAGTAATGAGATACCTTTTGGCTTGTCTCCTGAAGTCACAGGAGGGTGCAATAAGCAAAATGATGCACCTGCATTAAATAGTTTATTCAATACAATTAAATAACGACTGTCTATTTAAAAAAAAAAAAAAAGCCCAATGTCTAAACTACCGTTTATAGATTAAGTATAATTTCGTAAATTGCATAATCGGTTATGAACAAAGCAGCGCCAAGTGTTATGTGTGGCCTAATACAAAGAGCCAAAGTGCAGATCATACAGATTGCATTTAAAAACACATGAGACTCAGTGGAATGAAATAAAAACGCCCACCAATTCTTGAGACCTGGCTTTCTATGGATCTCTTGTGCGAGATGCGAGTACAACACTCACAGTTGTTTGTCTCAGAAATGTGCCGAATATGTGTTCTGTGTGAATGGCTTGGTTTTGGTTTTAACCTAACCAATATTTTCTCTGCATTGAGCTTCTATATTTCTGTTTTGAATGAAAACGCAGTGCCATCTCATGGGTACTATTGGATAGGCTATCAAGTAATATTGAAATGCTGAACGACACTTACATCATCATCACTGCATCTCATGCACGACTGATAAGTCTCCCTGACGCACACCTAAAGTTTGACTGCAAATTTTTATTTTAAATGCAATACTCCCTTTTTTAATTCCCAATCTCCTCATTGCAGGTAGGCGTGTTACTCATTTCTGCATGTGTTTGTGTACTCAGACATCACAACTTATTGGCTGTCTGCTTGTCACTCATAGCATGCGCCTTTAAATGAAACTAGCATATAATATACACATTACACTACCTCTTAAGCCTTTCAGTAGCCTGTAGTACATTAAAAAGAGATGTGCTTGGCTGTTGACTGTTCGTAAACTATGTTGGCACAATCAGTCAAACCAGTCAAAAGTAGTTATTTGTGTTATTTGTGAGCAAATGGAAAGTTTTCTGTGTGAATGCAGTGCAATGCAAAATATTCCTGAGAGAATGCAAAACATCGACACTTTTTCTTTTTTCTTTTTTCCTCCCACTCCCTCATATTTTTTCCATCACCATGTAGAGCACTAGTAATCTAGAAAAAGTGTGTTTCTGGATTGTGATCCCATCCAATTTGGCTTTAAAAACTGTCAGAAAGTAAGATCTTGGATGGCAAAACACAGGATTTCCAAATCCAGATCATTCTGATCCAGATTAAGCTTTTTAAACAACTGGTCCCAGTGCTGACAGATACTAATATTGTGACTGATTTATCATGTACCCTTATATTTGTGTTTGTGTGTACGTAGTTGCAGACGTGGAGCAGCTGTATGAAATGTGGATGCAGTCTCAGAAGCCGGGCTGCAGCGAGGAGACCAGCAGCAACAGCGCTACCCGAGAGAATGGCAAACAGATTCACATGCCCACGGACTATGCTGAAGAACTGGTATGGAAACTTGAGCAGCATTTATATTTCCACACATCATCATCACGCTTGTCTTTCTCTGACACAACCTTGGTCTATCTCAGAGTGTCCTGTACATGTAGTCAGGGAAATTACAAAATGCTGACTGGCAGGGATGGCATACATGCCCAGGGCTACAACTGGACTACAATTTGGCGTTTCAAATCAAAAATAGTTCTTTCGACATCTGCAGTGTGTTCCAGTCCCGCCTCTAGCTGTTTAAACACTAAACACGTCTTGTATTTCAAATTAATAAGGTAGAGAATATAGTGAGCGAATACTAATTGTGTCATTCCAATTTTGCTTTGTAACCTTATTGGGAGAACTGTCGAAACATAATAAATATTCATGAACCATGTTAGTTTGTCAACTGATTAGCACACACTCAACATCTGTATTTCAAGCAGTGAGTTTGGCCTACTGGGCAAATGTCACTTAATGCAATTAATATTCATGAGAAAATCCTTCACCCAAATAGGACTTTACAAGTAAAATACAGCATAGTGACTCTGAAAAACCAAAGGGGGTTTGTATATGGATTGTTAGTGCTTTATAATAATTTTTTGTTAAAAGGTTAGTTCATACAAAAATGAAAATTCTGTCATGAATTTCTCACCCTCATGTCGTTCCAAACCCATAAGACCTTCGTTCTGTAGGGGAATTTACAGTTAAAACCCAAGGAACAGAAATGATGAACGAAGACCAGAAGTCAGAGATGCAATCAGCTGATAAAAATAGTTTGCAGTTTCATCAGCAGAAGTCAGCTTCAACTAGCGAGGGGTTCGTAGGCCGCTCTGCGTACACTCTGAGTACAGCAGAGGTGCTTGAAAAGTGCTTGGATTATTAAAAGACAAAGTATTTATAAAATAGGTGTTTAATATTTTATATATCTTTAATATCTTTTCACACAAAATTCACGCAATTAAAAAAAAAAAAAAACTTTTTTTCTTATATTTAGGTTACTAAAACTAGTAAAAAAAAGAAATGGAATAAAGCATAAAACTGGCGAGCTAAGCGAGAAGTATTACTGACAGTGTTGTGTAAACATGGCTGAAAATGTGAAAAGAGGAACAAATTAGCTGAATCAATTGAGTGAGTCACTTACGCTGGAACCGCACCGACTTATTGAAACTTGTGACTTTGATCATTCATTTCAAGCAATACACTAGTAAAAAAACTGATAAAATTAAAAGAGCCAATGTCACTTTTAAATTTAGTCATTACTTGTAACCATTTTAAAAAGGATGTAGTGATTGGTGAGTTTCGAGTCGTTGGAATTTCAATTTTACAGTATCTGTACGAACCCTGTCTAACAGAGGTCACTAATGACGTCATCACTTGGGTAAAAAGAATTCTGATTTGTTAAAATCTTAACAGATATACATAAAGTTAACAGCATATCAGCATTAAAAATCATTAAATTGATTTTTACGAAAATTAAGGCCTTAATTAGCATTAAAAGTCATTAAATGTTCTAAGTGTGGTAATTGCTTCCAGTCGGTGCGAAATTGCCATAACGTCGGATATTTGGACAGCCTCTGATTTACTTCCTGGGAAAGTAAAAATGTAAACCAAAATGTAAATTTCATAAATTCTATAAGAAATTGTGTAGTGCGTTTTGAGTAATTTCGGCGAGAATGATTCTGATTTTATTACATTTGTTGTAAGTGACGATTGATAAAGAGTAATGTATTGACATTAACATCGCACCAGTTGAGTCTTGCACAGCTGATCTGTGTGTGTGGGACAATCTTGTGGGAAAAAAAAAAAAAAAAGTGCAACATCGCGCACAACTCTCAGAACAAAAATACTATGGAAAAAAAAAAAAATTATTAGTTAATTTAAAATATATAACCAAAGTTCGGGATCAATAGGATTTTTAAAATGTTTTTGAAAGACGTCTCTAATGCTTACCAAGGCTGCATTTATTTGATCAAAAATACAAAAATATTGTGTAATATTGTGAGAATTTTTTCAATTTGTAATAACTTTGTTTTTATGTGAATACATTTTAAAATATAATTTATTCCTGTGATTCAAAGCTGAATTTTCAGCATCATTACACCAGTCTTCAGTTAATTCATTCTAATATGCTGATTTGCTCCTCAAGAAACCTACAGGAATTAATTACATTATCTCCAAGGGCAATCAATTAGAGTTCACATGCAACGTGTCACTCCCAAGACACATAACTGCCCCAGAGGCATCAGGGTGACGGTAGATGTCCATATGTGTATTCCATCCTGACTCCTGTTACGAATCTCTCTAGAGACCAGTCTTGCACAGACAGATACTAACACACACACACATAGAGAATATGCTTTAACTTCAAGGCTGAGTTGTTCAAACCCAAGGTCTAATCAGCAGCTTTCCCCAAACATACAGATATGAAGTACTTTTCTCAGCTAGAGGTTTTTAGACAATATTCTTCATTATTTTTAAATGTTTAAAAATGCAAAATAAAGTAAATGGTTTAATTGTAAATTGATCATGTAGATGAAAGGTCCTTGTGACCTTTGTGACCTTAGCTGTCAAAACAGTAAATGTATGCTTTAACATGTTGGCTGCTGTTCTCAAACCAAGGAAACAGCACATTGCAGTGAGATAACATGTAATTCTAAACTCTTCAAGTTTCACATGGGAAAGTCCTTCAAGTAATTTAATATTTTGAAGAGTAATATTAATTAACAACTTCAGTTCATCTTCAGAACACAAACGGTAATACCACAAAGGTACTACCACATTCAAGGCACAGAAAGGTAGTAAGGACATCGCTAAAATAGTCCATGTGACATCAGTGGTTCAACCGTAAATTTATGAAACTACACAAATACTTTTTGTGCACAAAGAAAACAAAAATAATGACTGCAACTATATCTTCTATTCTGTCAGTCTTCGATACGTGTTCATTTTTCACTGCACATTGTACACGTTCTCACATTCTCACATAAATAAATTTTCATGAATGTATTCCTCATAACCTCTGAATGCTGTTTCATCAGACTGGCAACCATTGCTGGTTGTGTGGGAAGAACTGCAACAGCGATAAGCAGTGGCAGCAGCATATCACCTCCGAGAAGCACAAAGAGCGAGTGTTCAACTCTGAGGACGATCAGAACTGCTGGCAGTATCGCTTCCCCACAGGAACCTTCAAAGTTTGCGAACGGTGAGTCTAACGCTAATGTGTAACGCCACTCATATCGCATTAACAGTTAACAGCCGTCGCTAACGGATTGGTTTTGATTCCTTCAAGGTTTCTCAAGGGCACCTGCACGGAGGAGGAGCTTTGTAAGCTGGCACATGGAGATGAGGAGCTGAAGGAATGGAAGGACCGAAGAGAATTCCTTTTGATGAAACTTGCCAAAGCCAGAAAAGATCACTTGATAGCACCAAACGATAATGACTTTGGCAAATATAGTTTTCTGCTTAAAGATATTAAGTAATGTTTTAATTAATCTGAATCTGTTAATGCAGGGTGTTCTGGAACTATGATGTCTTGAGTTCAGTATTGAATCGGGCGAGCGCGGTGTGGCTCTTCCGGAGAAAGAGGGCGTCCTCCTTCTGGGTTTTCACGGAAAGCACAGAGCTGGCCTTGTGTTCAGAGTAATCACGGCTTTGTTGCTTTTATCACCGGTTAAAATACGCACCATCGCCTTTTATGTTTCTTTTATTAAATAGCACACAGCGGATCACCTTTCAGGAACTGGATTTTGCTCTTAAAACCCAAAGCAGAAGTGCAGTATGTGTATGGCATCTGAGATTCCAGCATCAAATTCCCGCCTTTTCGTTTTTTTTTTTCTTAACTGCGTTTTGTTTTGGAATGTTGGGTCCTGAATCTGTTATTCTACATCTGCACCAATTTACTATGTTGTGTTGTTGCTGTGTTAATGCCTGTTGGTATTATTTATGGACCGACATAAACACAATAAAGTCTTCTTGTGTTCAGTGTCCGCAGTTCCTGAAAGCTAAACACTGAGAGATATAATACTGCAACAGTGGATTGATGAAAATGTAAAACGAGGAGTTGCCATGCTGTATGCGAATTATGTCAAGACGTATTTTATCCACTAGGGGGAGACACTGAATAAGCGATAACCTGCCAGCTGCACCTCTGTATATGAATAAACGCATCATGGGTTGGATCTGCTGTGCGTTCCCTGTAATAATTATTTCAATTCATTTGAATTTTTTTTTTTTTTTTTTTTTTTTTTAAATAAATGAATACTTATATTCAGCTAGGATGTGATAAGTTAATCAAACTTTAAAATTACAGTAAATATTGTTCTTTTGAACTTTATATTCATTAAAGAATCCTGAGGTAAAAAAAAAAAATCAGGGGCTTTTCTTCTGAGGAGCAGTGTCTACTCAAAATATTGGATGAGAAAAATGCTGCTTCTAGCAAAGCCAATAAAAGGCAAGCCTACAACCTTTAGTAGTTTTCTTTAAAATGATGTCAATGGAGGAGAGGCTTCTCTAACCCTGAATAAACGGCTTTTTATCAGAAACACCTTATCATTTAATGAAAAGACTGCGTATTGGCTAATTTTCAACCTGTTTTACACTAAAAAATACTTTTGGATTTAACTATTTTTAGTTAACAGCGAAAAATGCGGTTTTATAAAAGAAGTCACTGACTTTTTGCGACAGGTGGGATTCAGCTTAGGGCACTTCCAATTCATTCCTATGCTTTGGCACAACTCTGAACTGAAATGCAGCGATGTCAAGGCTGCAATGTGTTTGGCAGGCGCACGTGATGCAAGTTTACTATTACACTTTCTCAAATAGTAATTAATACAGACCCTCTCATCTCCCCATATGAGGAAATTTTCTGTTTCTAGTGATCTTGAAGACCTTGATTAGCTTGTTCAGGTGTTTGATTGGGGTTGGAGCCAGTGTTGCCAAGTCCGCGGTTTTCCCGCGGAATTGGGCTACTTTTAACAGTGTTGCCGCGGGTTGTTTTGATATCCGCGGGTTTAAGTGACCCCAAAAACGTCATATTTAGCCCCTGAAATACAAATGTACCAGGGGTAGCCCGACAAAAAAAGTGTATTTAACGGGGACACCCCTCGAATCGCGACTGGTCTAGTTTTGAGTAGCAATTGGGCGGGTTTTGTTGTGAAAACCTGGCAACCCTGGTTGGAGCTAAACTCTGCAGGACAGCGGCCCTCCAGGACTAAGTTGCTTATCCCTGCCCTAAAGCGTGGTAAGTTTGGGGTAACTGAGAATGAATGGGGGAAAATAAGGTGAGAGGAGGCAATGCCTCCATCGCGATACGAAGTCACGTCTGACTCTTAAATGGAAGAATGCTTTGCATTTCCGGTCTCCAGTGTTTCTAGTCAAATTAGCATATTTTCCGAGTTTACAATCTGATGTTAAACATATTAAAATGTTTTTAAAAAGCACAATAAGTTCGTAAATTGGTAAGGAAAAGGGTCTATAATTGGATTGGTTATGATTGGCTGTGAATGGTTCATGAGATAAATCCCGCCTCTTGTGTTCGTGCGCGTTTGCGAATCAGCCTGAATGAGCAATATGGCGTTAATGGGAAGACTAAATTAAAAGGTAAGTAAACAACTCACACACTTAAATATAACCACTTTGTTAAGTTAAAATAAGATATAAAATGGCATGACAATGTGATCTGTGGGAGTGTTTATTGAGTAATCAGCTTGGTGAAATCTGAAGTAAATCTCAGTGTCTATGACCATATTTAGGGCCCAAGCCCTGAAAGGGCGAGATTATTCTTTTTTTTTAATTATTTTTCTTCAAGGTTTTGGGGGGTTTTGGGGCCCTTAACATACTCAAAAACTCTTAAAAATTGGCACACACCTTGGAATCTGCGGCCATTAGGGCCGGGCAGAGACTGGTACATGGGCGTGGCAAGGGGACTCTACAGCGCCCCCTGGAATTTGGAGGGTCATATAGCACACATACTTGCACATACACATATGAAACTCGGTACACATATAGAACTCATCAAGTTGAACAACTTTCGCACTCTATGTCATTAGCTAATCCCAACAGGAAGTTGGTTATTCTGGGTTTTGTCAAAAACACATGCTCTGTAATTTGATATACTAGTCCTAGGTTTTTTACCCAATTGCCACTAAACTCGGTCAACCTGATCTCAAGACATTGGGGATGAAAAATTGTGAGGGGATTTTTGATATCTCGAACAGTTTGGCCGTGGCGAGGCTTTGAAATTATGGCGAGAAATGAGAAACAGGAAATGGCTAATAACTATTGCACACATTGTCTGATTCGGATGAAACTTCAGCGGTTTGTTTGTTGTATGATGCCGATCACATAGATGTGACTATTAGGAGTCAAAGTTATAGCGCCACCAACTGGCAGCAGGAAGTGTGTCTCTTTTAAAAATGCTTTGACATCACATGGTTATTTTTACCCGATTTGCTTCAAACTTCATCAGAATAATGTCAAAACACGGCCGATGAGAATCTGTAAAGGGGTTGTTGATACATTAAATGCTGTTGTCATGGCAACGTGTCAAACTTTAACATTTGTTTCCTGTGTTTTTGGGGCACTTAATAAGCTTAGATTTTCATGAAACTCAACACACTGGCAAAAGGTCATAAATGGGCATGGAGGAGGCGCTCTATAGCGCCACCTTTTGTCAAAAGTGGGGGGGGGTTAGTTTTAGCTACAGACACCAAACTCAGCATGTATATTGGTCTCATCAAGCTGGACAACTTTCTAATTTACACCCATTAGCTGCGACCAACAGGAAGTCTGCTATTTTGATTTGAATGTGGATTTCTGGAAAAATCAGGCTATAAATAAATTCATACTCCTCCAAGCAGGAATAAGCAGGTCACACCAAACTTTGTCAACATGATGCCAACATACTGAGGATGTTAAATTGTGAGCGGATTTGGGATATCTTGAACAGTTGATTTATGGTGATTTATTAAAGTAGCAGTTAAAAAAACATATCCATAATCTTTAAAATGCAGCATCCAAACACTTCAAAACTTTTTACATACACAGAACTAGCCATTCTGAAAAATAAATGCTTAATTCCATCGATATAAAATAGTCTACAAAAAATAGAAAATTAAAAAACTATTAAACATCTGATCTCACTCTAACTCTCTCACTCTAACTCTGTCTCGGGGGGATGGGCTTAAGTCTGTGTATGTGTGTGTGTAAGTGTGACTGGGGGTAGTTGGGTGGCTGTGTGTGTGTGTGTGAGAGAGAGAGAGACAGAGAAGACAGAGTGCATTTAAAGTGCATTATCCTAACTCTTCACAACTTTTTACATATGAAAAACAAGTCATTCTTAGGAAATATGTTTATCATGTTTTCAGAGACCGCAAAAATATTTAAAAAATCACATTTCTAAACTGGCAGATAAAGACTGTAATACCAAGGATGAACACAAGATGACCTCATAGGATAAGGAATCTTTTTAACTCTAATCCCATTTCAGTCTCATTGTTTCAGAATGACTTAAAAGCATTTTGATTTTAACCCTTTCATTGCTGTAACCCTTCAATACAAACTGGTACAGGGTTACTGTTAATGCATGTGCCCGCTGGGCACCGTTCTTCTGATGGCACCAGGGTTGCGGATGCGCTGGCGGCGAGGGCCCGTCATCGCTGCTTGCAGCTATATTTACCAATTATATTTAATTATATTATAATATTTATTTAATAATATTTAATTACTATAAATTATAATATTTAATTACTGATGATCCGAAAAATTCAAAAATAGTTAGAACAAATGAAGTATTAAAATGAATGGCTGAGCATAATCTATCTATCTGTCTGTCTATCTATCAGCAGCACAACTATTTTTAACATTGCTAATCATGTGGCACTGAAGACTGGAGTAATGATGCTGACTATTCAGCTTTGACATCACAGGAATAATTACATTTTACAATATTTTTAAATAGGAAAGTTATTTTTAACTGTAATACTATTTCACAGTATTACTGTTTTAATGTATGTTTAATCAAATACATGTAGCCTTTGTGAGCATAAAAGCTTCTTTTCTCCAAATCTCACCTCACCTTTTTTATTGTTTAATTGTCTTTCTAGATGAAAGGCTTAGTTGAAGCACAAGTTGCATGCAAAAACTGTTTGGTAAACTATCCTTCAAACAACACTGATGAATAGTGTACACTGCACACACGCTTAGAAATGTGTCGCATTTCCTTCACAGTTCTGCTCTGCATATACTGTGGTTTGCCTTCATCTGAGCTTGTTAGATGCATCTAAAATATCTTCATCTGCTTTGTGTTGTTATACACCAGCAGCAACTGATTCCAGTAAATCACTGTGGTCATCTTCTATAGCTTATATATATTTAAAAAAAGACCTTTGCGTTAGATCTAGGCAAGTCAACCTCAGACCTTAAATGTGGGTTTTGAATCAAAACCAAAAACTGTTTCCATCACAAACACAAGCCTGTATGACTAACATCGACATAATAGGTTAGTCTAGTAAACTTACATAGTTTCAGGGTATGGCATATACCCTAAAACTATGTAAGTTTACTAGACTAACCTATTATGTTATAAGAAAACGGTTCATAAATGCTTATCACTTACACGTATTTCAGGAGTTAACAACAGTACAATCCTACATTAGGATTTAGATTTTTTTTAAACAATGCAAATGCGAAGAAAACTCCCAAGCAGACATTTCCATATTAACAGAGGTTTTATTGTTCAGGACAGTCAAACACACTGGACAGACACTGGCTGGGGTGATATAAGCAATATACTGAGCGCTTTACTGATAAAAAGTAGCTTTTTCTCAAATATGCAGATTAAAATAACATGCATGTGCTGTCCTTGTATTTTCTTTATATAGAACAGCACATAGTGCACACACACACACACACACACACACACACAAAATCTGTCGACTTCAAATGTATGACAGAACCCTAAACATCTGATATTAGTGACATCAAATAAATCATTTCAGCTGCATTTTTAGGCTTCATCTGCCTCCCTAATATCCTGACCTTTGATTTTGCTTCTACAGACAACATTTGCATGAGTATTGTATAAAAATAAATAATTTCTCTCACTTTCATCTTACATGTACAAACAGCAAACACTGCAATATCACAAAAACCAGCTGGATTTAATGAACAAAAAAATAATACGGTGAAGGAACAGGTTAAAAACTCAAGACAATGACTTTTCAGTATCCATTTACGCATTAAGCCATCTATAAAAATAATATTTACACTTTCAAACGACACCTTGCGATGTCGAAATGTGCTCAACCACGAAAAACGAACGCCTCTGGTGTCCCAATACTATTTAAAAAGACCACAGTCATTGGCTTTCGTTCTTATAGTGGTTTCCTAGCAGAATTAAACCAGCACCAGCAAACGCTGTTACAAAATCACGTGTATGTCACATTAAAGATAGAAAGTGCTAATGAAACCATGTTTCTAAACA
Source organism: Labeo rohita (assembly GCF_022985175.1). Taxonomy (NCBI): domain Eukaryota; kingdom Metazoa; phylum Chordata; class Actinopteri; order Cypriniformes; family Cyprinidae; genus Labeo; species Labeo rohita. The sequence continues at coordinate 9,568,871 of NC_066871.1, read as the reverse complement.
GGACTAAATATAATGTAAGAGCTTTTCAAAGCCAGTTACATAATTTGGCAAGTTATGGTATCCTGAATTGCTTATTTGTAATGAAAACCATGTTTCCTTTTGTATTGCAATTCAACGCTTAAAAATAAACGTTCAAAAAGGGGGTTTTCACAGCAATGCCATAGAAGAGACATTGTTTTTCCACTATGAACAAACTTTTGTGTAATGGAGAGATTCCATGGATGTTAAAGTTCTTTATGGAACCACAGACGCCAATAAATAACCTTTATTTTTAAAAGTAAATGGAATGAACTGGATAAAAAACTTTGACATGGTTGTGAAATCAGTCTGTTTAAATGTGTTGAATTTCTGAATCCTAGAGCCAGCTCTGGATGCAAAAATAAAGAATAATTTAAAAAAATAAAGGAAAATTCAGTCTGATTTAGCTTGAGAACTCAGTTACGGCTTAACAAAAAAACAGCATTGCACAAAACGCTGACAGTTGTCGATTTCACATTATAACAGGGCTCTACCACCACAAAATGGGCGAAAAAAAATCAAGTCAAAGCAACTAGATAACTGCATGCACTAGGTTTGTCTTTGTTCATCAGCTTGTTGAAAAGGTGGAGTGGTTTCATTTCAGTGTTGAGCGACACTGTAAGGTTTGAAATTCTTTAAGACTGACGGAGTGTACAAACACGACACAGTATGCATTGTGAAGGGAGATGAGAGGACTTAGGTGTGGCTCTCGGTGCCGTTTGGGGTGAGCTTGGTCTTGTGCTCCACCCGCGGGCCTTTGGCCGAATACTGGACCAGCAAGAAGGGCTCCTTGGTTTCACCTTCACCAACAATGCTTTCCTCGTCTTCAGACTGACTGATGCGCTGCAGCCGCAAATAGCACCAACAACCGAGAATTAAAGCCCCCAGTGCGGCAATGGCAATGAGTATTACAATAATTGTGACGACCCCAGTGGTGGGGCTATGGTCCGTGATAGACATCCTGTCAGTCGGGAGAAGTTCAACAACAACAGGCCTTCAAAAGTCCACGTGAGGCAGTTCTGCAGAGTTGCTGTAGGTTTGGGTTGTCACTGCGGCTACATCTGAAAGAAACAAATTAGGATGATTCTACAAATGAGCCCATATTCTGAGAAACATTCTGGTAACGTTCTCACTAGCGATAAATGTTATCGAAACACTGCTTTGTGAATCATCGAAACCTTTGAAAATCATTTGTTTCAAAGCAGAGATTGAAAGCAGTTGCGAAATGTAAACAGACAATTCTGACTTTTTTTTTCTCAGAATTATAAAGTTATAAAGTCAGAATTGCAAGACAAACTCAGAATTGTGAGTTACTAAGAATTTTGAGATATAAACTCAATTCTGGGAATGTATCTGTCTTTTTTTCTCCTCAAAACTGGACTTTATAACTCGCAATTGCGAGTTTATATCAGTCAGAATTGCGAGAAAAAAGTCAGAATGGCGAGATATAAACTTGAAAAAAAGTATCAGAATTGCAAGATATAAACTTGCATTTTCAAGAAAAAAATCAGAATTGCGAGTTTTCATCTATAACTCGCAATTGTGAGTTTATATTACGCAATTCAGAGAAAAGTCAGAATTGACTATCACACAATTCTGACTTTCTCGCAAGTTACTCTCCATCGCAAATTTATATCTTACAATTCTGAGAAGTCACACAAACGCGCATTTGCAAGATAGAAAGTCAGAATTCCGAGTTTTTATCTCGCAATTCTGACTTTATAACTTGCAATTGTAAGTTTATATCACACAATTGTAACTTTATAACTCGCAATTTTGAGTTTATGTCTCGCAATGAAGTTTATATCTAGCAATTCTGACTTTATAACTCATAATTAGGAGTTTATACCTTGCAAATAACTCAATTGCGAGTTTATATCTCACAATTCTGAGAAGTCAGAATTGCAAGAAAAAAGTCAGAATTACGAGACAAACTCATTTGCAAGAAAAAAAAAGTCAGAATTGCGAGATATAAACTCGCATTTACGAGACAAAGGTCAGAATTGTGAGACAAACTCGTATTTGCGACTTTATAACTTGCAATTGTGAGTTTATATCACGAAATTCTGAGAAAAAAGTAAGAATTGTGAGAAAAAAGTTAGAATTGTGACTCGTATTTCAAAGTCAAAATTGCCAGTTTATATTTCGCAATTCCGAGAACTCAGAATTGCAAGAAAAAAGTCAAAATTGCGAGACAAACTCACATTTGCAAAAAACAAAAAAAAAGTCAGAATTACGAGATAAACTCACATTTTTTGAGAAAAATGTCAGAATTGTGAGACAAACTGACATTTGCGAGGAAAAAGTCAGAACTGCAAATCTTAGAATTCTGACTTCATAACTCGTAATTGTGAGTTTATATCATGAAATTCCGAGAAAAGTCAGAATTGACTATATCACACAATTCTGACTTTCTCGCAAGTAACTCTCCATCGCAAATTTATATCTTACAATTCTGAGAAGTCACACAAACGCGTATTTGCAAGATAGAAAGTCAGAATTCCAAGTAAGTTTATATCACACAATTGTAACTTTATAACTCGCAATTTTGAGTTTATGTCTCGCAATGAAGTTTATATCTAGCAATTCTGACTTTATAACTCATAATTAGGAGTTTATACCTTGCAAATAACTCAATTGCGAGTTTATATCTCACAGTTCTGAGAAGTCAGAATTGCAAGAAAAAGTCAGAATTGCGAGACAAACTCACATTTGCGACTTTATAACTTACAATTGTGAGTTTATATCACGAAATTGTGAGAAAAAAAGAATTGTGAGAAAAAAGTTAGAATTGTGACTCATATTTCAAAGTCAAAATTTTTCGCATTTTTGAGAAAAATTTCAGAATTGTGAGGCAAACTAGCATTTGCGAAGAAAAATTCTGATTTCATAACTCGTAATTGAGTTTATATCATAAAATTCTGAGAAAAAAGTCAGAATTATGACTCAAAAAAAAAGTCAAAATTGTGTTTTTATCTCACAATTCTGATTTTATTTCTCGCAATTGCGAGTTTATATTACGAAATTATGAGAAAAAAGTAAGCATCGTGAGTTTATATTACGCAATTCTGACTTTATATCTCACAATTCTGAGAATTTTTTTTTAAATTCAGCAGCGGAAACGGGCTTCCCATATTTAACAGATTCACCTTCCAATAACACATTTGCAATTGGTTTGTAAAAGGTGTTTTTAAGCATATTCGGCCAGAGTTTTCGTGTGGTGTTTCTAGCGTTTCGAAACAGTGAATCATTCTGCCAAATAAGTGGTTCAACTATTCAAAGTTTCGAAATGCTTTATTTCTCCCATCACTCTCACTCATTTTTGAGAAATGGGAAAAACGTTTCATACAGCTTTACCAGCCACCACTGCTCGTGTCATGGTTCCCTTTACGAAAGCCACAGGTTATGCAACGCATTTGCTGCGAGCATCTTGGCGAAAAGACTTTCCATGTTGCCCACGCGTCAGTGTTAAATGCGCCTTTTCGTGCTTTTACGACGCGGACTGTAGCAAATATCGTTGCAGCCGTTTGATATCTTTACCTAAACAATCCTTTTGAACGGAAAGAAAGCATTTGCTCCCATACAGATAAATGCAAGCGGTCAACTTCACATTGCTTTCACATGCAGTTTTAACTACCAGATTCCTATTTACAATCACAGCGATTTACGCGCGATCTAAAGAAGCCCTGAATAGAACAGACAGTTTCTTTCTAGACAAGTACTAATATAACATGAAGAAAGAATCATTTAAAGAGAAGCTTACCAAAACTAGGCCGCTTTTTTATCAAAGAATAACGCTTAGGTGCGTTTTGCGAATCATTTCGTGCACTGACTAGAGTTGACGCTTGCGCGTGCTGACAGATGCATAAACACTCCCTCAGTCTCCAGAGATCCAGCTGTTATGTTATATACAGTAACATCTAAAGCCAGCCGCTCACATTCCTAGCCCGAGCGTAGAAATAAATAAATAAATAAATAAATAGCTTGTCGCTGTACAGGAAATGAGATCACGAGTGAAAAGGGCAAATATCCAATCAAACAGCCTAAAAGCAATGGTGTTTTAACCAGTAGACGAGGTGGTCCGAGAAGCGGATGTAGTACAGATTGTTCCTATGCGTGACATTTGTTTTGCATTAACAGACAAATGGAAAGAGATTCATTTATGTATTTCTTTGTTAATATGAAACGCACTGCTATATCTTCCCACCTACAGACACGCGCATGTTTTGCACTGATAAATGACTCAGAAGCCATTTTCGCAGAATATGTGCACATTCTTTCTAAATCCCTTGGATGAGATAGATAAAAATAGAAAAGGCAAAACACAGTCAAACCATTATAATAAAAATAATTGCATGCATTTTAATTAATATACGTATGTTACTCAAATAAAATTTAAATTGTTTACTTTTATTTACGCATCTTGCAAAGGACGTGTAAATGCACATTTTATATTTACGTTATATATACGTTATATATCCATATGTTGATGCAATTGCAAGTTTGATTTTTATTAAAAAAAGGAAAAAATAAAAATAAAAAGAACTGCACATACACCTACCCAAAAGTCATATCATATAAAATTATTTAGCCAAGAACAGGATAAACAATAAACACAAACAAAGCAGTTGTTATAATCACGAGGGAATCGCTGTCTGTAACTCATGTGACCAAATGCGGAACTTAACGGGAACGTCTAAAAGTCTTTCCTACGTTTAAAAACCCCTCAGTCGCTACTTACTAAATGCACTGAGACATACGTATTGACTTTATAAAGAGCTCTTTTGGTCGACGGTGTTCCGTTCTGGTCTGATAATCTTAAAAGAGAGCTCAGCCCACCCATCTCTATTGCGGAAATACAGCAAGTACGTAACAAAACTAAGAAGCAGGAAACGTTTCTTCTGGATCGTTCGTGAGTGTGTTCTCAAGACAGCGACACTAACCGTAAGTGTTAATCATTCCCAGCTGGTTGTATTGTTTTGAACAAGTGTCGGTTTATCGTTTTTAACGTTTTAAGGTGAAGTTACAACTTTTATTTCTCGTGTTGAACATTGTGTTAGTAGTTTACATGTATTTTAAAAGCGCCTTGGAGAAGTAAAGTTCGAATCTGTCAAGAATTGGACAAGACTATGAATGACGTTATACTATTATAACCACAACCGTAATGCTTACTAAGAAGCTTTGTTATTATGTTTTAAAACGCTCATTAAGACGATGGCAAGCGCACCTCCTCTGGAGACAGCGACACTTGTGGGACACCCACCTCCTCCATCATATGAGGAGGCACTGGGATCAAATCCACCTTATCCACCAATGGCCTATGCTCCAGGCGATGCCAAGACATCTGTGCCTCCTTATCCAATGCAAGCCTACGGCCATGTGTATCCACCACCACCTCAACAAGGTCAACCTGTCACCAGTCCCGTTGGTAATGACCCTTACTCTTTGTATGTTATGGCCTTTTCTGATCACACATTTTAAAACGCAAGTATTTACAAGAAAAAGGTTGTATACATCACTCAAAAGAGAAGAATGTAGAGTTTTTTTTAAAGACTAACCTGGTTGACTTCTGTCTCATTGATTGGTAGTGCTGTTGATCAACCACCTAAACCAACCTGGGCAAGCTGAAACAGAAGCTGGCCGAATCTGGTTTTTCCAGTTAAACCCTAGCACATAAAAAAAAAAAAATATATATATATATATATATATATATATATAAATAAAAGTAAATATATTAAAATGTATATGCATTGTTTAGAACTTCATTTGGACAACTTCAAAGGCGATTTTCTCAATATTTTGATGTTTTTGCACTCTTAGATTCCAGATTTTCAAACAGTTGTATCTCGGCCAAATATTGTCCTATCCTGACCCTTATGACCAGGTTCACATATATACTTATATATAATATATTTACATTTAAACAGTTATTTTGTTCTTGTATATAAGAAGCTGTCTTTAAAATAAAAATATTTTAATTTGACAAATATTACTTGCATTGCATATTCTAAGAGTTACGTTCAATAAAAAATGATTCCTTTAGCCTTAGTTATTTACCATATTAATGTTTGTTTGTTTTTTGTAAATAAAATTAAAAAAATACGTTTCCATTGACTAAATTCATACACACTGATTCCAGTTCTTTTATTTACAATTTAAACTAGAAAATGTCAATTTATTTTATATATAAGAAATTATATTTAACTTCATTTAAATAAAAATGAGTTTAAATATTTATTTTTATGCATAATTTCTTAAAATGTACATCATTTTTCAGTTATTTTCTTTTATAAAAGAATTACATGTAATATATTTAATATCAATCTATCTATTACAATTTATTTAAACAATTATTCTTTAAAAATATATATATATTTAATAATAAAATAAATATTTGATTTTATGGCAGCACTTACAATAAGGTTCATTAGTTAACATGAACTAAGAATGAACAATACTTCTACAGCATTTATTAATTTTAGTTAATGTAAATTTCAACATTTACCAACGCATTATTTTTAAAAAGTTGTGCTTGTTAACATTAGTTAACGCACTGTGAACCAACAATGAACGACTGTATTTTCATTAACTAACATTAACAAAGACGAATAAATACTGTAATAAATGTATTGCTCATTGTTTGTTCATGTTGGTTAATACATTAATCAAAACCTTAATTTATTTACATTCAAACAATTATTTTTCTTTTATATAAGAAATTACATTGACAAATACATCTTACATTACATATTTCAAGAGTTACATTCAATAATAAGATTATTAGCTTTACAGTTAACATGTTTTTTTTTTTTTAATAGGATAGACTAAAATATAAATTCATACACATTGATTCCAGCACATCCTTTTTGTTAAGACCCTGCTATTTAAACCGTTAAAGTTTAAGTTAATAAGAAGTCTATGTCTTTGAATAATACTAAACATATGCAGCACAGCATTTCTAAGCACTCTTGTTTTTGTCTTCAGTATCTGTTCAGACGGTGTACGTTCAGCCTGGTCTGGTGTTCGGAAGTATTCCAGTGCAGGCGCATTGCCCAGCATGCACACAGAACGTGATAACTCGCCTTGAGCATACATCAGGAGCATTAACCTGGCTCTCTTGCGCAGGTCTGGCCATTTTTGGGTAAGACGAAACATTATGTAATATACACTCTTACGGTTTTCTTCTTTCACAAAAAGACACTCCCCTGATTGTTCTGTTCACGTCTCGCATGTTGTAGTTGCATCTACGGCTGCTGCCTGATTCCCTTCTGTATGGACAGCCTGAAGGATGTGACACACATCTGTCCAAACTGCAGCAGCGTTTTAGGAGTCTACAAGAGAATCTAAAGCAGCTGCAGAAAATGTGAAAGAGTCGTGTAATAACTGACTCTGTATTTATACGGGGAAAAAGTTACAGTGAACTTATTTAGCAAGAGTTAATTCAGTAGCTGTGCCACCGACACACTAACACGTATTCATATGTAGGCGCACACACATACTTGTCTTCTCAATGTGATTTAACGAAAAATAATGTTTAATATTTTATAAAATAATTTTATTTAACCTCACAAATATAAAGAAATCTCTAACATTACAGTGCAATTTATCTCAGTTCTTTCTGTAATCAAACAAATAAAGAAACATATTATATAAATAAATATGTATATGCTTTCACCCTTAAAAGTCTTGTCGTGTAATGCAATTTCAGTTTGTTCCCTCTGTTTGCTTGGCAAATATAAGTGCTGCACCGGAACGAAAACATCAGTCTTGTGAAAAAAAATTATTATGGCAAAATCTGCTGGAGATCTTCTACTTCATAGATCCAGTTTTTCCTGTGAATCAAAGCGTTTTCAGAAAGATCTGCCATCTTCACAGCGCGCAGCAACGGCTCTGGATTGTGTGACTGGATGACACCCATAACCATGACGTATTTACCTGTGGGGAAAAAAATATATATATAAATAAAAATGGCTGTTTGTTTTCATTGTAAATCAGAAAACTCCAAGCAAATTCAAAAGTTAAAAATACAAAAGTACATCAGTATTTAAAACATTTACTTTGTGGATTGTTTGCTCACGTGACCTAATTAATATTCATGAGTTGTGTTTTTTTGTCATATAGAACATGTAAACACACAAACAGAAAAACTAAACGTACACTACCAGTCAAAATTTTTTGAACAGTAAGATTTTTAATGTTTTTAAAGAAGTCTGCGTGTATTTGATTAAAAGTACAGCAAAACCAGTAATATTGTGAAATATTTTTACTATTTAAAACAACTGCGTTATATTTGAATATATTTAAAAATGTAATTTATTCCTGTGATCAAAGCAATGTTTTTTGCATTATTAATCCAGTCTTCAGTGTCACATGATCCTTCAGAAATCATTCTAATATGCTGATTTGCTGCTTAAGAAACATTTATTATAATAATTATTATTATTAATATGACTATTATTATTATTATTATCAATATTTAAAACTTCTGAGTTGCAAAAGGTCTTGAAAAAGTACTTTTTCTTCAGGATTCTCTGATTAATAGAAAGATCCAAAGATCAGCATTTATCTTAAATAAAAAGCTTTTGTAACATTATACACTACACCATTCAAAAGCTTGGAGTCAGTATATATATTTTTTTCTTTTTTGGGAAAGAAATGATATAAATTAATACTTTCATTCAGCAAGGATGCTTTAAATTGATGATGAAGACATTTATGTAACAAAAGATTTCAGATAAATGCTGTTCTTCTGAACTTTCTATTCATTAAAGAAACTCAGCTGTTTTAACACTGTTTTTTGAGCAGCAAATCAGAATATTAGAATGATTTCTGAAGCATCATGTGACTGGAGTAATGATGCTAAAAATTCAGTTTTGAAATCACAGGAATAAATCATACTTTAAAATACATTTTAAAAACAGTTATTTTAAATAGTACAAATATTTCATCGTTTTACTGTTTTTGCTGTACTTTGGATCAAATACAAGCAGGCTTGGTGAGCAGAAGAGACTTCTTAAAACAAATCTTACTGTTCAAAAACTTTTGACTTGTAACTAATGTATATTTTATTCACCTTGTGTATATTTTTCCCCTTCGTCAACAAGGACCCAGAGAAAATATATGTTTCTAACTAGGAGGTGCCTTAAAACACTGCAAAATAAATCTACTAACCAGGACTCAGACAGGGTTTTCCTTTCGGCACGTTGTTAATGCCGCTGACGACAAAGTTCCCGGTCTCGTCCAGGATGAGCGCTGTGTTTAGATCGGACTGCACCTCCAGCACAGTCCCCTGCATCCAGACCACAGACACCTGTAACGAGCGCTGTTCACCGGGACCCAGTCGTCTGATAACATACTCTGATTTCCCGCTTGCTGTCTGGGACTCTTTGCCTTCACGCAGCTGGCTGGACAACACTTTCACCGGCGGACTGCGAGCTCTGTCTGCACTCAGAAAGCTGGTTCCCATCATCTTCAGTACTGCTGCTTAAAAACGCGGTATGTTTTTGACACGGGTGAAAAAAACAAACGGTCCGGACGTGACGACTTGTTTCAAAATAAAGGCACACAGGATATTATATTTTACAGTAGAAACAAGTACCATCAACTCGTTTGAGTTAATGTTGGAGAGACGAAATATTTTTGTTCATTTTAGACCACTTAATAACATACTGTATTTAACAGTATAAATAAGCTATACGTACATGCACACATACGTACGTGTGTGTAATGTAATTTATATTTATTTATTTATTTTAGCTTTATTTGAGCATTCAGTTGACAGTATCCACCTTATTTTTGCCGAATTTGTCAAATTTACGGGTCTGGCTTCCGGTCTCATCCGTGTCCAGCTATTTTTAGCTGTACAAAACAGCTCGTTTTGCAAACTGGTGTGTCTTACCATATTATTTTAATGTATTATCTTAATTATAAACACAGTGGTTTGTAGTGCAAACAGTTTGACTGTTTACTGCACTTTGTTATAGGCATTCTGGACTGTTGGTAGTTCCTAGGATAGCAAAGTCCACTAAAGGAGGTAGAGCTTTTTCGCATTTGGCTCCTAAACTCTGGAACAGCCTTCCTGATAACGTTCGGGGTTCAGACACACTCTCTCTGTTTAAATCTAGATTAAAGATACATCTTTTTAGCCAAGCATTCCAATAATGCATCTCATAAACTTTTCCTGCAGCTATATCTGATCAAATGTTCATTATTAATCTTTTAGCTCTGGTTTAACAAATCTTCCTTTTCTTAGTTTGAACAGCAGCTACGCTAATTACGTTCCTATTTGTTCTCTGTTTTTGCCTTGGGATTGACATCCCATGGTAACTAGGAATTCACAAGCTTCAGTGTGGATCCAGAACACTTAAGAAGAGATGATGCCAGCCCCACAGAGGACTTCAGATGATGCCAACCCTAAAAACATACAGCAATACCAAATTCTGCTACTAATTTATAGCGTTCTTTGTCTGTTTGATTACGTCATTACTTGATCTTTACCACACATTTCTTCCATATGTACATCAAGCTACTACTACATATATTGTAAAAATGTCAATTTGGTGTAAAGCTGCTTTGCAACGATATGCATCGTGAAAAGCGCTATACAAATACATTTGAATTGAATTCACATTTTTGGAGAGTACCACAAATATATTTTTTGCATTCCCATTTGCTCAAATAGAAAAACTCCTTGATAGTGTTTTCACAACTTTTAAAAAAGGAAAAAAATTGAGAGACTGAAAACAGCAGACAGAAGAGAAGAGAACAATGTCAAATTTACCGTTCCTCGCATAGATGCTCCATTAGAAACGCATTAGCGTTTAGTTTTTTTTTTTTTTGTAATTTGATTTAAAGGTGATATAATACAAAGTACAGTACAGTAACATTACATAATTTTTTTTTTTTTTAAGTCAAAATATGAAAAACTCGTCATTACAGTCTTGTGAAAGGGCCTATTCTTCTCGCTGTTTCCAGAAAACAGCTTACTTCTGTGCGGATAGTACAACAAAATTAGAACATAATTTTTAAGAATCACAGTAGTTAATGAGAAAATGTATCTCTTATAAGAATACTAGGAAATAGGTTTACAGTCCAAAAATGTACATGTGTAAATATAGAATCTACGTAGAAAAATAATGTAATGTATTACAACACAATCACTTAGATCTGCTTCAAAACATCCAAAAACATTGATTTACAAAAAAACACTGCAAGATAATATTTGATGAAGAAGAGTTTTAAGTGTCGATCTGACAAATGGAGCATTTAGTGTGAATATCAGATTTGAATTTGAAAAATGGGTTGACAGGGTGAATGTTATGGATTAATTTAAAAGATATTTCTTTTACTTTGTGAGGAAATGTTGTTGCATGGACTGTATTCTTCCAATTTAGACTGTCAAAGAGGCCGTTCCAATTTATATATTATATACAGTTGAGGTCAAATGTTTACATACACCTTGCAGAATCTGCAAATGTAATTATTTTACCAAAATAAGAGGGATCATACAAAATGCATGTTATTTTTTATTTAGTACTGACTTGAATAAGATATTTCATGTAAAAGCTGTTTAAATAAAGTCTATAAGAGAAAATAATAGTTGGATTTATAAAAATGACCCCCTCCAAAAGTTTACATATGCTTAAGTCTTAATACTGTGCGTGCTGTTACCTGAATGATCCACAGCTGTTTTTTTTTTTTTTTTTTTTTTTTTTTTTTTTTTGGTTTAGTGATAGTTGTTCATGAGACCCCCGTTTGTCCTAAACAGTTAAACTGCTCACCGTTCTTCAGAAAAATTCTTCGGGTCCCACAAATTCTCTGGTTTTTCACCATTTTTGTGTATTTGAACCCTTTCCATCAGTGACTGTATGATTTTGAGATCCATATTTTCACACTGAGGACAACTGAGGGACTCATATGCAACTATTACAGAACGTTTAAGCGTTCATTGATGCTCCAGATGGAAAAATTATGCATTAAGAGCCGGGGGGTGAAAACTTTTGAACAGAATGAAGATGTGTAAATTTTTCTTATTTTGCGTAATTATTATTATTATTATTTTTTCATTTAGTACTGCTCTTCAGAAACTACAGAAGATACTTACATGTTTTCCAGAAGACAAAATAAGTTAAATTTACCCTGATCTTCAAATTCAACAAGTTTTCATCCATCGTGTTTCCTTCTGGAGCATCAGTGAGCGTTTGAAAACGTCTTTAAGAGTTGCATATGAGTCCCTTAGTTGTCCTTTATGTAAGCACCTTTTAGGTAAAATATCTTTTTCCAAGTCAGTCCTAAATCAAAAATTACATGCATTTGTATGATCCCTCTTCTTTTGGTAAAATGATTAACGTGTGGGTAAACTTTTGACCTTATCTGTATTATATCTGGCTGCGCCCTCCAGTGGTCGCATTTATATAAGCGTCCCGTTATTGGGGGCGTTTTTGTCATCTTTTTCCTTGTCTTTGACTTTATATCCCTATAGTTTCTGAAACCACTACCCTCATACCTTACGCTGTTTTTTTTTTTTTTTTTTTTTTGGCTAGTACCAGTCACAAAAAAGCAGTACATCAACATGCATAAAATAGAGTACATTTTCTTGAACAGATCCTTCCTGTCTGATCGACAATGATTCTTTTTTAGAAGCAAAAATTACATAATTTAAATATTCTATTCAAGCCCATCTTGATTTTAAAAAGGAGGGAGGAAGATACTCCCAACCACCTACATTCTGATTTATTGTTTCTTTATAAACTTATGTAAAGACCTGCAAAGAAAGAATCCAATCGAATAGCTGTTTTGTTCATCATTGAGTACCTTTTATTAATTTCTGAATGACTACATTTATTAGCTATGATCACTGTCACAAATAAACAGGTACCAGTCATAGAACATTTAACATTTTTTGGTCATGGGCAAAAAGGGTACAAGGAATTCATATAGCAATTCTAAACGTTTGAAACACCTAGAGATAGTTGTACAAGTATTTCTATCAAAATGCTACATCATCTTTGCTTTGACTAGTAGTGCAAAATTCTTTTTATGTCAATTATAATGTCTTGTATACTATATAAAATATATAATGAATAGGATAACTATATAAAAATAGGATGAATAGGATGAACAACAGAATGCCAAAGAAAATACGTGATTATTAACTGATTAAGCAGAAAGTAATATTCTATATATTTATATTCCTTCAACTGCAGAGTCTCACAGATATACCATCTTGGTAAGATTACAGTGTGGCTGATTTGGGGTCAGTGCTGCTATATAATCTCAACTTTGATGATGGTAAAAATGAGCACAAGAATGCTGAAGGAAACTGTGCACCAATTGGGTCCAATTCCTAGAAAAATAAAAATGACAACAATGAAAAGTTTATTTATGATTTCTAATGGACTTTAGCATTTTAAACATATCTTTACAGTGTGTGTGACGCCTCACCTCGAGCGCCTGAAGTGTTGTTGTACGTGGTAGCAGTTGCAGTCGCAGTCGCAGTCGCAGTCGCAGTCGCAGTTGCAGTCGCAGTTGCAGTCGCAGTCGCAGTCGCAGTCACAGTCACAGTAGATGTAACAGACGCAGTGGTTGTGTCTGCTGTTGCTTTTCCTCCAGTCAGAGTGAGATTGAGTTTATCCAGCTCTGACTGTAACTGCAGGGAGATCCAGCTCCGCACGACTGTATCGTTTTCATATGTTTTTAGATCCCGCAAATTGATACCAAGAAGACCCACTACCTCTGCTATGGTGAGGCTCTGTAATATATAACAAGTGGACGTCGGGATATCAGATCAAATATGAACATTAAAGGAGAAGTCCACTTCCAGAGCAATAATTTACAAATAATTTATTCACCCCCTTGTCATCCAAGATGTTCATGTCTTTCTGTCTTCAGTCGTAAAGAAATTATGGTTTTTGAGGAAAACATTTTAGGGTTTTTCTTCATGTAATGGACTTGATTGGTGCCCCGATTTTGAACTTCCAAAATGTAGTTTAAATGCAGCTTCAAAAGGCTCTAAACGATCCCAGTCGAGGAAGAAGGGTCTTATCTAGCGAAACGATCTGTAATTTTTTCGAAAAATAAAAATTTGTATACTTTTTAAGCATAAAAGCTTGTGTAGCACAGGCTCTGGAATGCACGTCCACAATGCTACGAATTAGTGATGGGTCGTTCTTGAATGATTAGTTCATTTTGAACAGATCTTTAATGTGACTCGGAAAGAACGAGTCGTCTCAGGGAGTGATTCGTTCAGTCACGCATGCGCAACATCCTGTTAGGTTCTGTACTGGAATAAGTTCACCTGTTTCGAGTCTTCAGGTTTTCGAGTCGTTCTTTCATCTTATGGGGCTGTCACGTGATGACGAACGACTCAAACCCGAAAACTTGTCAGATAAGAGGTGAGGTGAGCTAATCATAGACTAAAGACCCAGGTAAACAATGAATTAATCTTTTCTGTTTCTTATAGCATTACAGTTTTGTCTTGTTTGTAGTGTGATCAAAGTTTGTGTAAGCAGTAGATGTGTTAGGGAAGTAACACATAACATTTTAATTATATTTTGCCAAAATGAACAAAATGACTCAAAAACAGATTCGTTCATTTTGCTGAACGAGACTCAAAGGTCCGAGTCGGTAAAATGATCCGAACTTCCCATCACTACAACGATCACGTCTAAGTTCATCATCTGTGTACTCTGGCTCAAAAAGGAGTATGGCGAAAAACTCCATCTTATTTTCTCCTACAACTTCAGAATTGTCCGACATCGTTTTGTTTGTAAACAGCGTTTGACTTACTTGCACTTTCTTAGTCTTTGTACATTCGCTTTGTAAACACTGGGTCTGTGGTTCCGCCTACATTCAGCATAACCTTTCGACATGATTCAATATTACGTGAACGCGCATCCCAGAGCCTGTGCTACACAAGCTTTTGTGCTTAAAAAGTTTACAAATTTTTATTTTCCAAAAAAATGACAGATCGTTTCACTAGATAAGACCCTTCTTCCTCGGCCGGGATCGTTTAGAGCCCTTTGAAGCTGCTTTTAAACTGCATTTTGGAAGTTCAAAATCAGGGCACCAGTGAAGTCCATTATATGGAGAAAAATCCTGAAATGCTTTCCTCGAAAACCATAATTTCTTTACGACTGAAGACAGAAAGACATGAACATCTTGGATGACAAGGGGGTGAGTAAATTATTTGTGAATTGTTGTTCTGGAAGTGGACTTCTCCTTTAAACAGTGCATCTGTGATGAAGACATTAATGAATAACATTACAAAAACATTTTCTTTGCTCACCGAGATCACGCTTGTATCCAGAGTTATGAAAGTGGACAGGCTCATGCTGACATTATATGATGACAGATTCCTAATGTAGCCTAGATCTGCACCTCCTATAAACAAATCAAAAAGCAAATACTTAACGTGAGCTAACTCTCTGTCAATCCGTGTGCGAACCAAAGCTGGTATTTAAAAGTGACATGTTGACTGACATCATTTTAAATTGTATGTACAGTTGAGGTAAAAAGTATAATCCATAAAAGAAAATAATAGTTGAATTTATAAAAATGACCCTGTTCAAAAGTTTACATACGCTTGATTCTTAATACTGTGTTGTTACATGAATGATTTTGAATTTTTTGTTTAGTGATAGTTGTTCATGAGTCCTTTGTCCATCCTGAACAGTTAAACTGCCTGCTGTTCTTCAAAAAAATCCTTCAGGTCACACAAAGTTTTTGGTTTTTCAGGATGTTTGCGTATTTGAACCCTTTCTAGCAATGACTGTATGGTTTTGAGATCCATGTTTTCACACTAAGGACAACTGAGGGACTCATATGCAACTATAACTAGAAAGTTCAAACACAATGCATTAAGAGCTGGGGGGGTGAAAACTTTTGGACAGAATAAAGATGTATGCGTTTTTCTTATTTTGCCTAAATATCTTTTTTTTTTTCATTTAGTACTGCCATTCAGAAGCTACAGAAGATACTTGCATGTTTCCCAGAAGACAAAATAAGTTTAATTTACCCTGATAATCAAATTTAAAAGGTTTTCATGCATACTTAATGCATCATGTTTCCTTCTGAAGCATCAGTGAGTGTTTGAACCTTCTGTAATAGTTGCATATGAGTCCCTCAGTTGTCCTCAGTGTGAAAAGAAGATTTTTTCAAAATTCTACAGTCACTGTTACACAAAAATTTGTCAGGTATCGCACAGATACTGTAAAACAAAAGGACTTTTCAAGCATTATTTTTTTTTCAAGGACTTCAATCAGTGATCTCCTTTATGGTTTGATATTTTCTACTGTTTGTGTGAGAGAAAAAGGATTCGCAAATGATTCAAATCATGGAATGATTTGTGAACCTGCTCCAAAGTCCTGATCTAAATCAAATGATTCATGATATGCGATTTGAAGGCCCGATCTGAATCAAATGATTCGCGATCCAATTGGGGTGCTTCGAAACAGTGGATCATGTTGCAACACAATGATTTCAAATACTTTTTAAAATCATTACAAGTGACGTTGAAATAAATGGCTCTTTTATTTTGGTAGTTTTCAGTAAATCGCTTGAAATGAAAAGAAGTCATGAGTTTGAATCAATGGGAGCGGTTCCACCTTAAATGATTTACTCAATAGATTCAGTTTTCTGTTCCTCTTCTTGCATCATGTTTACACAACACTGTCGTTTAATTGTGTGAATTTTGCATGAAAAGATATGTGTTTCTAAATAAATTAAACACTTATTTCATAGATACATTGCCTTTCAATAACTCAAGCACTTTTCAAGTACCTCTTCAGGAATACTGCTATTTTTAATGGCTTTCCAGGCCTTAAATTTCAAAAAGTCAAATTCAAGCACTTTAAGGACTTTAAGCACCTTGTAGGAACCCTGATTTGTGGGACCAGCGGCCAGTTTAACGTCAGGACAAGGGACTCATGAACAACTATCACTAAACAAATAAACACAGGTGTGGATCATTCAGGTAACAACACAGTATTAAGAATCAAGTGTATGTAAACTTTTGAACAGGGTCATTTTTATAAATTCAACTATTATTTTCTGTTGTGGACTATATGTACACATCTTTTATGTGAAATATCTTATTCAGGTCAGTACTAAATAAAAAAATAACATGCATTTTGTATCATCCCATCTTATTTTGGTAAAATACTTAACATTTTGCAGATTCTGCAAGGTGTATGTAAACTTTTGACCTCAACTGTACATTCAACGGGCTTGAAATGACATTTAAAGGGCGTTTTACCAAGATAGCTTTCAATGAGCTGGTAGGCTGACAGGATGCTACGTGAACTCCTTGTGGAGGATATGGGAAATGCTTTGTTGGCGATGGTGAAGAGTGCCTTCTTTTTCTCAGAGGAACATTTCACCACATTCAAGGCATCAGATCCCCTGTTATTGAGAATAATAAGGAGAAATCTGGTTATTAAGCATTTAAATGGCATGCAAATATGTAAAACTATTCAGCAAGGTGGCAATAAAGTGATCAAAGACATTTATAATGTTACAAAAGATTCTATTTCAAATAAATTCGGTTCTTTTGAACTTTCTAATAGTGGTAGCCAGAAGAAATGTTTCTTGAGCAGCAAATCAGCATATTAGAATGATTTCTGAAGGATCATGTGACACTGAAGACTGGCGTAAAGGATATTTTCTTTACCGTAGATCTTCAGGCAATATTGTTGACAATACGCTGGCATTCAGAGAGCAGAGATTTGGTCCTTTCACTAGATTGATCTCAGTGGCGGTCAGATTGTTTTTGGCACTTAGGTATTTGGTAATGATTAGTTCGCTCTGAAAGATAAATTAACACGTTAACACAAACCTAAATATTTAGCATCTGTAAAATAAGAAGGATTGATCTGAAAATTCACCTGCGCAGAGGACCAGTCGCCATCATTGGCGTTCATTAACGCTGCCAGTGTGTCAGATTTAGTGATGTTCCATTTACTTATTTCATCCACTGTCGCGTTCCTGGACACAGACTTCAGCACCTGGACCTGATCTTCTGAAAGGCCATTTGGCTGCACCTGATGGACAAGAGCAACACCTCCACATTAAAACCGTCCTGGATTTCCTGGAAGATTTTAACTGATTTTAATATATGTCATATTACCTCTTTAAGTTTGTCCAAAATTATTCTCTGAAAGGCACTATCATCAATTTTTTCACACAGGCTAGCGAGGTTTTCCTTCACTACGGTTGAACTCAGACAGTGGCCAAACTGCGCCTCAGTATATCCAAAGGGGAAGGAGTCATCGTTGATGATAACACTAGTGATGTTGCCCTTGATACAGTCACTCGCTTGGAACACAAGTGAATACATAATTTAGGAAATTTTGTATTTTTTAAACCGTATTTAGTGATGAATATCACTGCCTAAGGCAGAATGAAGGCCATCTGATTCAGTATTCAGTACATCATCATGAATAAGAGTGTGATATTGCTTAATTGTGGAGATTTGTGAATTAGCTGAGAATCCAAAAAAAAAACTGAGATAAAGATAGCATACCTGCCCTCTTGGTTCTAGTTGAGGTTACAATGATTGCTTGGAACAGCTTTTTCATTTGTAACTTTGGTGTGTTTCGTCCACGCACAAATTTCAAAAAGGTTTTCATGAACCTGGCTAAATCATTCTGTATAAAACAAGAGACATGTTTAAAATAACAGGGTTAGGTAAAGGCATTGTCACTCAAAAAAAAATGGTGTAGGATTTACTTTAAAACAATTTTCAAATAGCTCACTGAAATTTGAAGTAGAGTAAAAGACTGAAATCCAATAGCATTTGTTTCATTTACAGTATTTTATAATGTGGCTGTGTTTGATGTTTACATGTAATGTACCTCGTAGAATGATGCCCAAAAGCTTCGTGAGAAGTACAAAGGCAGAATTCCCAGATCATCAAGTGTTTTCTGATTCCACTTGCTTGTTGGTCTAAATAGTAAAGACATAATCTTCCATTACCACACAACCATAACCAGTGCACCGAATATGGACTAAAAATAAGATTCTCCTGCATACTGATAAATCGACTCAAGATAACTTGCCCATATACTGAAGTTCCCTTCATGAGAAGTTCCTGCATGGCTGATATTTGTGAATCTGAGAGATCTTTGCAGTTCTTCAGGTTCTCAAGTATTTCTGGGTCTGAGTTTCTGATGACGTCACTGCTCACAGCACATACCAAGTTGCCCAGCACTGTCAGATCCTGTTTCTTGATGCTTGTTCTATTAATGCCCTGAATTGAAAAATAAGAATAATTACAGTTTTAATATAATACTAAATAATAATATCTAAAGGCTGGGACACATGATCGGCCTTCAGCCAGTGTCTGTTCTGCACTGTACTAGTTGGACCACTAATTTGCTTTTTTGCCATGTGACCATGTTGAATTGGCGGCAGAGTCTGTTGGTAAAAGAGAGCACTCCGATTGATGGTTTAGCTTAGTGAACCAGTGCACCAGAAGAAAAACTGAATTGATGAAGCCAAACAGTCAACAAAGTCATAGAGCTTCGTTTATGGTTTGTATGTCCGCAGCTCTTCCAATTTCCCTTTTTGAATAATAAACACAAACTACTGCCACCTGCTGGTATGTAGAGTTATTTTCTCTCACAAGGTTAGGTAATTAAAGGAGAAGTTCACTTCCAGAACAACAATTTACAGATAATGTACTCACCCCCTTGTCATCCAAGATGTTCATGTCTTTCTTTCTTCAGTCGTAAAGAAATTGTGTTTTTTGAGAAAAAACATTTTTCTCCATATAATGGAATGACATGGTGCCCCAGAGTTTAAAGTTCCAAAATGCAGTTTAAATGTGGCTTCAAACGATCCCAAATGTGGTTGTAAACAATCCCAGCCGAGGAAGAAGAGTCTTATCTAGTGAAATTATCAGTAATTTTCATAAAAATAATACAATTTATATACTTTTTAATGTCAAACGCTCATCTTGTCTTGCTCTTCCCAACCTCTGTTTTTTTCCGGTTCATGACAGTTAGGGTACGTCGAAAAACTCCCATTTTTTGTTGAGGGTGTTTGATCTTCTTTGCATATTCACTTTGCAAAGACTGGGTCAGTACTTCTGCAGTGATGTAGGATGACTTTAAAATGATTTTTGAAGTTGAGGGAGAAAATATGATTGGTGTTTTTCGACATAACTGTCTTGAGTCAGAATACACAGAGTTCAGGGAGAACAAGACAAGACGAGCGTTTGAGTTTAAAAAGTATTTAAATTGTATTTTTTTAATGAAAATAACCGATGGTTTCACTAGAAAAGACCCTTCTTGCTCGGCTGGGATCATTTACAACCACATCTGGGACCGTTTGAAGACGCATTTAAACTGCATTTTGGAAGTTCAAACTCGGGGCACCGAGTTATATGGAGAAAAATCCTGAAATGTTTTTTCTCAAAAAACACAATTTCTTTACGACTGAAGAAAGAAAGATAACATCTTGGAAGACAAGCGGGTGAGTACATTATCTGTAGATTGCTGTTCTGGAAGTGGACTTTACCTTTAACGAGGGCTTGTGGCAAAAATGCCAACACAAATTCAAGAAAAAAGGGGAAATGAAATGTGATAATTAATGAAGTGTTTCAATTCGCGGAATTACATTTGGATTCACGTTTTAAAATGAAAACGATCATAATCTACACTGGCATTTTCACTGCGTTTTAGAAACAATCTCCGTTTACACTACACAACTGAAAATGTATGCCACATGAGCATTCATGCAGGTACAAGCATAGATATGTATAGGTAGGTGCCCTATTATTTAGATGGCGGACGCGTCAACATGCTTGAAGTGGTCGTATGGGGAATCTACCTACACATATCTATAGGTACAACAATGAGCATTATGTTATTGTTTACAGGGTCATCAGAGCGAATGTGGGCAGCCATGTCATCGTTTTCAAAAGTCTCAGTTTTGGCCCATTTACACTGAAAAGCATCCCTGGAGTTTTCAAACTAAAACCTGCAGCATTTTCGAAAGTCTCAGTTTTCGAGGGTCGAAAATGCCGGAGTAGTGTAAACGATAAGTGCAACTGTAGCAAAAGTTATGTGTTTTAAAATAAAAACGCACTAGTGTAAACACAGCTTTAGTGGCCTTTCGTCACCACTAGTTCTTTGATATCAGCTTCATGTGTCTGGGCCTAAATGATCTATATCATTAGGCAATACTTACCAAGCAATCTATAGCATTGCTTAACAAAATCTCCTTTCTTCCGTTTAGTGTGCTTGAAAAGATTGAGAGATCTGCTGCTCCGACTTGTGTGAAATATGCCTTGCAGAGGGTTTTGTTGATTGTACCGTAACTAAAGAGGACAACAAAGCATTTTACAACTTGCAAACAATACATTTTTAAAGAAATAGATTAAATGGTTAAAAAATGGCAGTAAGCACTTACTCGAAGTACAGCAATACATCTGAAGGATAGTTCTCAAAATCAACAACTGGTTCCTTTCTGATAAAGCTGTACATGCATGTCAGCTGGGAAAACAATTAGAAACAAAGCATATTCACTGTTCGTGTTCCGACTTTAAGCTCAATTAATCACATTTTTGAATAGCGTTTTCGTCAGATCTCACCTGAGTCTCGCTCAGTACCACCCTATTTCTGCCTGATCTTGGTCGGCAGGCTTTGATCAGGCCTTTGATTTTGGTTTGGGTGAATGTCTGCACTCGTGAGCATGTAAATCCTTGCAAAACTTCCACTGACACGCTGCAGACAAAAACAAAATCACAAATGTCAAAATTTCGCTTTCAGTGCATATTCATAAGGTATTTTTTTACGCAACGGTTAAAAAAGCAAAAATACTTACTTATCAGGTTCAGTAAAAGCCTCTGCCACAGAATCGAAGAAAAGAACTGCCTATAAAAAATTTTAGATGAAAAAAATGACATTAGCAGAAGAACATTGAAAAACTATATTCTTAAATAAAGGATCTTCATTGACATCGATGGTTCCATTAAACATCCAAAGTTCTTTATAATGGAAAAAGGTTCTTAAGGTTATTGAACTGTTCGTCTGAGGTTCTCTTAAGCACTGTTCAAGAAAAGGTTCATTGGAGAACCAAAAATGGATCTTCACTGCGAAAACCCCTTTATTTTGGTTTATATTTGTATTTTGCTATAGTACCTGTTCAGGTTTCCACTTTTTTTTGTTAAACTCTTGCAGAACTGTTACATCTACAGTGGTGGTAAGATCCAGGAACTGTCTTGGAATTTGACTGGCCAAGTCACTGGGAACGTTTGTCATTAAAACAGATGGTGTCGATCCCACTTTGATTATCTAGAGATTAAATAAAAAAAGATAGTTAAATGCCCGTTTTTTTTTTTTTTTTTGCATTTGAAATATCTTTTAATATGCTTAAATGCTGTTCACCTACCTGGTTCACAACGGTCTTCTGAACAATCTCTGGAGCAGCCACTATGTTTTTTACAAATTCTGTGTTTTTAGATGTTTCAAGAATTTGTGCTGGCTGAATGATTGTCAGTACTGTTGAAGGGATCCCTCCAATCAGGGATCCAAGAGTCAGCAACGTGCTGGAAGTTTCGATCTGTCAGAAAGTCAAGAAAAGTCATTTCTTTTGTAGGATTTTATGGTCTACTGAGAAGGATATTTTGAAAAAAAAAAGTACTTAAATGCATCTTAAATCTTTGCACGTTCATTTTAACACGTTTTAAGGCAAATGTCTTCCACTGGTGAATTAAATTTTACCTTAAAATTTTCACTGAGAAGCACTTCTACGATTGCCTTGGCTTGTCCGAGTGACCATCCAGACATATTGCCCAGTGTTGAGACACTGTTGACCAAAACCCCTGGAGGTGCCGAGTTTATTTGTGTAGTTGTTAGGCCAACAATTTGGCTTCCCAAGGTGGTAATAGTACTAGCATCTATGGTCTTGATGTGTCCCGTAAGGGCAGTAGATATCTGAAGATGAGTGCAAGGAATATTCGGTTACATCACGGTAACATGAAGAAATAACTTGACTTTAGGCTTTAATGGAATGCTTACCGCAGGATCCACATCTGAGCAAGATGTCTTGAAGTTTCCAAGAATAGTATTAGCTTGACTTTCACTTAGTGTAGTGAAGGCTGATACTGGGGCATCACACTGCAAAACCGAAGGCAATCTAGTGGAGCACAGAGAACATGTTAAACAAGCTGAAATCAGAGAACGTTTGAGATTTTGTTCTGGTTTCTATTCAAACTAACTCAAAAAGATTAAAGCTGGAGTTTTGCAGAAAGATGAGTTCAGTGTAGCGGCTGATGACTTTCTTCGGAAGTTCCTTTTGATTGAACAGCTTTATGTTCTCAGAGTTGACAGCGAAGATTTTCATCTGCAAACAACAAGAACAGACAGGAATTAACAATATGCATTCATTTGCTTTCACCAATATAACGTCACACAAAACATGGTATGATAATGTAAATATTGATGGTCTATATGAACAAGTGAATACGGTTCATACCGTCTTATCAGGGCCGAAAGAGTAGAGATCGTCCAGAGTCAATGAAGTTATAAATACGCCAATGTAGTTGACAAACCACGCAGTTGAACTTAATTTTGCGTCAGTGGAGCTGTAGCATTTTGCTTCAGCATCTAAAAGAAAAAAAATCATAATATCAGAGCTCATACAGATACCGTAAAATGAAATTCCAGGACTTTCAAGGACTTTTCAAGCACTACTTTTTTTATTTTCAAGGACTTCAATAAGAGATCTCACTTTTTAAACAATGTGTTCCATTTCAAATTCTAAAAAAAGAGAAACAGATAAATAAACTCATACTAATAAAAAATAGAAAAAATAAAGTGACGCGCATGCAAAGTATTACCACTAAAGTATTACAAAGTATACTATACTTTTACTATCATCCAACCACTGTTAATTTTCTTGAAGGATTTGAATTTTTGTATACTTTCGCAAAATCGCTCTGAAATCCTGATCAAAAACAAATGATTCACAAACCCGCACCGAAGTCCCGATCCGAATCAAATGATTCGCAACCCGCACTCTGAAGTTACGCTTTGAATCAAATGATTCGCAATCCACGTTCAAATTGCTTATCACAAACCATTTGATTTGAATCATTCAATTCGACAATGGATGTCTCTTGTAATTTGATCTGGTTTTTGCTAGTGAATCACTTGAAATGAATGATCAAAGTCACGAGTTTGAATCAATCGGAGCAGTTCCAGCGTAAATGACTCAATTGATTTGGTTCATCTGTTTCTTTTTTTGCATCTTCAGCCATGTTTACATGACACTGTTAAAACTACAACTGGCTTAGCTTGATTGTTTTCTTATTGCATTCCTAAAGGACACATATCATGAAAATATGACTTTTTCCATGTTTAACTGCTAAAGTCGAGTCCCCAGGGGATCTACCAACCCAGAAAACGTGAAAAAGGACAACCCAGTAACTTTGATTTCGTAAGCCTTTCTCTGCAAGCATGTGAAAAAAGAGCCGCTCAGATTTCGCTCCCCCCGTGACGTAGAAAGGGGAACTTCTTATAATATAACCACCCCTTAATCTGCACGTTTCCACCCATGGCACAAGTGACCACAATGTACCAGTTCTAACGCCATGGCAAAAGTTCAAGCAAAGCATGCTATCTGCTCTGTCGTTGGCTACACAGATGAGCACAGAACACTATTTAAAGTCCCAGCCTCAGACAAGACAAGAGAGCAGTGGATTTATTGATTTATTTACTGTATATCACGCTGCTGCCACACAGTTCTAATATAACCATGCGATTTCTTTCCCAGCTCTTTGCTTTCACTGACATAACTGTCTTTTTTGTTTCTCGTGTGTTTTTAACTTAAACTTGTGTGTATTTGACAGTTTAAGCGCAATAAGACATGAAAGAGAACTTAGTTTAGTACTCACACGCCGTGTGATGTGTGTGCTCAGAAAACCGTATATATATTATAAGTTTAGACTAACGTGTCTTTAAACCGCATGATTTCAGTACAAAGACATGATAATCAAAACTAAACAGGTCAGTTTTGATCAGTTTTTTGGCAATCTGAGTTACGAGCTGTTAAGGCACAGTCCTATTCTGCAAAAAGAGGCGGGGAGCAGCAGCTCATTTGCATTTAAAAATACATGCACGTAAAATAACTGCTTTCTGCTTCCACTCAAAATAGATATTGATATAATAAATGATCTGTGGGATATTTTGAGCTGAAACTTCACAGACACATTTTGAGGACACCTATTGTAAAAAGGGGCGCAGCAGGTCTCCTTTAAGCAAAGAACAAACATGCTTATGAAGAAAAAAAAGATTAATTTACCTGTTTTCAGATATGTCTTGATGGTGGCGTACACATCGCCCTTGGTAATCTGAGAGCCAGTAAAGTTGAAACTGCTGCCCAAAACACCGACCCTAAAAGAAAAGAGAAAGCATTTGAAACGTTCCTGAAGACTTTTACTACCTAAATTTCACCACAGCCAATTACACTTACATAGTCTTGTATGATTGGCAAGATGCGTTCAGTGTGTCATTTGACCCCATTAGATCTTTATTCAGGAACTTCAAGTAAAGCTTCAGCCTACGGTTAAACCACAAATCAGCCTCTGTCTCATTGTCACTTGTCAACGCCAGAGGCCAGACACAGGGAAGGATGGTGCTTTTAACATTATCTGGAACCTCTTCCTGTAAAAAAAAAAAAAAAAAAAAAAAGATGAATTTAAAAATTATTCCACTGAAGTTTCTCTACATAAATGTGATTTGAACATTTCATAATTTATTTTCAAACTCACGGTTTCCAAGAACTCAGGGGTTTTGGTAAAGCTGTTAAAAACGGCACAGGTTTGTGAATCGTTGTTCACCACTTTCGGCTGTCTCAAGTAGCTTCCCAGCTCAGAAGGAGCTATAGAGTTTATAAGCTGAAAAACACAAGCCAAACGTCAGTTTACATTTACATTGAGCATTGAGCATCAGAACTGTAGACCTGATACGCAGCGTACCTCAGATTTTCGAGTTGGTGGTATCAGAGTGAGGAAGGTGGCCAGATCCGGAAGTGGCCCAAAGCCATACAGGCTTTCATTTAAGAACTTGATAAAGCTGTTGCTTATGTAGCACCTCAGTGGCTGTGGCCCTACAAGAACAAAAAAGATCTTTCTATACCTTTTCTTTCTTTTTATGATCTGATTTATTATCCAGCCACACAGGGGCGGTGGATTTTTGAAAAAGACTTTAATGTGATGTTAATATCAGCGACATGAAAAAATACCTTTGAAGGAGTTGAGAATGTTATTGTAGATTGCATTTGTGGTGATTATGGGTAATGAAGGCCGAACTGCGTCTAAGAGCACCAGTCTGTAAATTGAAATTAAACAATGTATAATGTCTACAGTCAAATAAATTAGCATAATACACTGCAAATGTAAATGTATTGCCTTTAAAGTCTATCGGTCTTACGCTGTTTGAGTGATATTGCAGTCCCTTGTGTTAAGGATGGTGAAAAATGGTGACACCAGACTTTCTGAAAAGTTGGCTAACAGAGGATTTAGTCTCTTTTGGAGCCAGACTACAACTTCCTGATTAGTGATGCTTAGATTAGACAAGATGGGTCTGTCAAATACATTTTTAATCAGAGCTGTTTTTACTTCTAGTGTGGGCAGGATTTCCTGTACAGGAGAAAATAATATAATCAGAGCATAAGCAATGTTTTCTGGATCTTTCAGAGGAAGTTCTTTTAGCATGAATGTTCTTTTCGCACCTGCACTTTCTCAGAAAATAGGTCAAAGAAAGCAGGAAGCTGGCAATCCTTAACATACTGCATGACATTGGTGACGTTTTGAAGAGTAGTTAGTGCACCAGGAGTGCGAGAGAACTCAGCTAGTTGTTTTAGACCCAACTGAGGTAGAACATCCACCTAAATCCAAAAACAAAACAGCTGTTACAATGTTTTTTACCAAGAGGAATTCTGCAGAAATTGCATCATTTAGCACTAACCGCTGTGAAGTTTTTGTTTAGTGTCACAAGGTCAGTTAGGGGAGCTGACTGAACGAACGGCCCAAAGTTTTTGGTGACCCACTGCGCACTGTCGGATGTGTCTTTAAGGCACCCGGGATCTGGAAGAGCAACGAGAACATTTACATTGAGATCCATTATGTGAACCTTTCAGGTGTTTTTCCTCATCCATAATAGGAGATAAAGAGATGTTTGTGCAGATGACTTTATACTGTAAGCATTTTCATGCTTTTAAGTTGAATTTAAAGTAGTTAAGAAAATATTTTAAACCAACCATCAATGTCCTTGCGAGAGAGGAAGGCTTTCATAAAGTCTGTGTAGACCTGCTGCTGTTTTTCAGTGACATTGAGACTGCAAATGTCTTGTCCATCACGTAGAGGTGCATTCACAAAAGTTGTAGTGCTGAAAGATAAACAACGTATTTACTTTATATTTTAGTACCTCCAAAATTACATTGTCAGTTCATACCGTGTAAGTAAAACCAACTTACATCGCGCGGTAAGCTTCACAGGTGAGGTTTTTGGTGCTGAGGCAGGACAGGAGCCTTTGGGATACTGATGGTAGGAAGTGTTTTAGTCGCCCCTGGAACCATGACTGAATGAAGACAGGGTCTCTCAGTCTCTGGGGACTAAATCGACTAATGCGGGTGTCAGCAATCACATCCAGCACATCGGATAGAGCCATACTGCTTTCACTGAGAGTCTGGAATTAAACATATTTTATAGTTTATATCAGCTTGAAAATGTATAAACAAAATAAAGTAAAATTCAATCAATTATAATCTTCATACCTTGTTGGAAAATTTCACAAGTGCATCATCAAGGTTTGTGCTGATTTTGGTGAAGAAAAGCTTCCACGTCCTTTTTGTCACATTGCTGGACAGTTTACAAGCCAACAGGTCAGCCACTTGTTGAGAGTTTAACTGTGACAGCTGATGACAGAAAAGAGCTGTTATCAAAACTGAAGCAATGACACACATAAAGAGATAATAATGAGGCAGTGACTATTACCGTTGGTAGACAGGCGAACTGCAACACAGTGAAGTTACAAACTCCTGTTGTATTTGGAGCTGTTCCGCTCAAGAACTGATCCAAAGCAGAGCTGCAAACCAGAAGAACATGAAGCATTTATTACAGACCATCATGGGCTCAGTGTTTAAGTCATTTGAGTGCAGACAGAACAGCTCACCTGCTGACATTTGCACAGAGGACAGACTCTGAAAAGGACAAAACAAAGACTTTGAGTTTTAGCAACATCACTGACATCTCAAATTAATCAGACATGATCAGTCACTCACCATTTACAGGAATTGTTGTGCACTGCAGGAGTGAGAACAAACATATGTTATATATTACAACGTATTATTATTTTTTTGTTGGTTAAAACACAAAATCAGACATATAATCTATTGAACATGAGCTTGATCTTTCTGTTCATCATTACTTACTTGGGCTGTTCTCTCGATGCACTCTAGAGGGAAATAAAACACAGTTCACACTTTAATTCTGGTAGAATTTTCCATGCAATTATTTTGATATGATCATGTATTCAGGAGCAAAGTGTTATTGCTCAGTTGTGTCTCACCATCAGGAGGAATCATCATCACTGAGTCTCTGATCATCAGCAGCGCTTCAGTCTGGTTTGGAGCGAGTGGTGATAATGCCTGATCCATCCTGTCAAAGCTGATTCAGAGAAAAAAAAAACACAATCAATGTGATCTTATTCAAGACTAACACATCCAGATCAATATTTGTTCTGCTTAATAAAAGCCACTTACATGACTCTGTAGTTTTCACAACTGAAATTTGCCTGCAGGACAAAAAAGAGATCATGACATTGTTGAACAGGATCAAGACTAATAATAAAGTTGATGACCAAACAAACAATAACAACAATAATTGTGTAATTTTATTTTAAATAAAAAAATGAATAATAACAATAATAATAATAACAGTAATAGTAGTAGAAATAATATTGATTATTACAGCTGTTATTATTATTGTTGTTGTTAAATGTATTTCTACACAGGTAATATGTAAAGTTGCATTAAACACCTTTCTGGCCTGTGTCTGAAGAGAAGGGATGAAGCCCTTTAGTTTGTCTCTGTTGGAGGATTGAAGAAGGAAGTCAAAGACTCTTGTGAGGATGTTTCCTCTGTCTTCTGGTCTAGCAGGAGGACTGAACACCAGTTCACCCAGTTGCGCCAGTGTGAGAACAGGAAGAGCATCCACCTGCAAATGACATGAGACTTCATTGACATGCATTCACAAAGATTTTGCATATGTGTCTTCAGTCAGTCTTTAATTTAATATTCAATGACAAGAACAATTTTTGACTTACAGCTGAAAAATTGCGGCTCAAACTGGAAAAATCTTGAAGCAGTGCCAGTGGAGAGAAACTGCCAAAGTTTTGCAGAATGAAGTCCACACTGTTGTTAAATGGCAATGTGCACTGGACACCTGAATTAAAATAATGAAATTCTTTGTTCATTACTGATCATCAGAGGTCATTTAAATAGAGTCCTGTAAAGTATTATGTCAATTTCAAGAAACATACATTACACATTTGAATAGTATATACTAACTGAAATCATTTACAAATCTTCAAACAACATCAGTATTTCTTATAGATTTAGTTTATTCAAAGTGTGTTAAATTAAATGATAATGTAACATCTACCTGTGTTGTATTGTCTTGACAGGAATGGACGAATGAATTCATTTAGGACAAATCTCTGTGTCGCACTGTCCATCAGTCCAAATTTACTATTTAGCTCCACATAACTGTAGCAAAAAAACAGAGATGTGAGGGTGCAATGATGTGAACTTGCAAACCTTAAGATGCATTATAGTGAATCATTATATCATTCAATAAACTGACTTGTTCAGAAACACTGATTCATTCATGAACAAATGCAAGTGACTGTTTTATGAGGGAATCATTGAATCGTTTACTCAACCCATTTGTTTAAAACACTGATTCATTAAGGAAAGAAAGACCAATACTGTGTGTTGCCATGTAAGATAAACTTACATAGTGCGGTAACTTTCACAGGTGAAGTTTCTGGTGCTGAAGCAGGACAGGAGTCTTTGAGATACTGATGGTAGGAAGGCTTTTAGTCGCCCCTGGAACCATGACTGAATGAAGACGGGATCTCTCAGTCTCTGGGGACTAAATCGACTAATGCGGGTGTCAGCAATCACATCCAGCACATCGGATAGAGCCACACTGCTTGCACTGAGAGTCTGGAATTAAACATATTTTATAGTTTATATCAGCTTGAAAGTGTATAAACAAAATAAAGTAAAATTCAATCAATTATAATCTTCATACCTTGTTGGAAAATTTCACAAGTGCATCATCAAGGTTTGTGCTGATTTTGGTGAAGAAAAGCTTCCACGTCTCTTTTGTCACATTGCTGGACAGTTTACAAGCCAACAGGTCAGCCACTTGTTGAGAGTTTAACTGTGACAGCTGATGACAGAAAAGAGCTGTTATCAAAACTGAAGCAATAATGCACATAAAGAATGAATAATGAGGCAGTGACTACTACCGTTGGTAGACAGGCGAACTGCAACACAGTAAAGTCACAAACTCCTGTTGTATTTGGAGCTGTTCCGTTCAAGAACTGATCCAAAGCAGAGCTGCAAACCAGAAGAACATGAAGCATTTATTGCAGACCATCATGGGCTCAGTGTTTAAGTCATTTGAGTGCAGACAGAACAGCTCACCTGCTGACATTTGCACAGAGGACAGACTCTGAAAAGGACAAAACAAAGACTTTGAGTTTTAGCAACATCACTGACATCTCAAATTAATCAGACATGATCAGTCACTCACCATTTACAGGAATTGTTGTGCACTGCAGGAGTGAGAACAAATATTGCATTATTATTATTTTGTTTGTTGAAACATAAAAACAGACATAAAATCTCCTGAACATGAGCTTGATCTTTCTGTTCATCATTACTTACTTGGGCTGTTCTCTCAATGCACTCTAGAGGGAAATAAAACACAGTTCACACATTAATTCTGGCAGGATTTTGCAAGCAATTATTTTGATATGATCATGTGTTTAGGAGCAAAGTGTTATTGCTCAGTTGTGTCTCACCATCAGGAGGAATCATCATCACTGAGTCTCTGATCATCAGCAGCGCTTCAGTCTGGTTTGGAGCGAGTGGTGATAATGCCTGATCCATCCTGTCAAAGCTGATTCAGAGAAGAAAAAAAACACAATCAATGTGATCTTATTCAAGACTAACACATCCAGATCAATATTTGTTCTGCTTAATAAAAGCCACTTACATGACTCTGTAGTTTTCACAACTGAAATTTGCCTGCAGGACAAAAAAGAGATGATGACATTGTTGAACAGGATCAAGACTAATAATAAAGTTGATGACCAAACAAACAATAACAACAATAAATGTGTAATTTTATTTTAAATAAAAAAACGAATAATAACAATGATAATAATAACAGTAATAGTAGTAGAAATAATATTGATTATTACAGCTGTTATTATTATTGTTGTTGTTAAATGTATTTCTGCACAGGTAATATGTAAAGTTGCATTAAACACCTTTCTGGCCTGTGTCTGAAGAGAAGGGATGAAGCCATTTAGTTTGTCTCTGTTGGAGGATTGAAGAAGGAAGTCAAAGACTCTTGTGAGGATGTTTCCTCTGTCTTCTGGTCTAGCAGGAGGACTGAACACCAGTTCACCCAGTTGCGCCAGTGTGAGAACAGGAAGAGCATCCACCTGCAAATGACATGAGACTTCACTGACATGCATTCACAAAGATTTTGCATATGTGTCTTCAGTCAGTCTTTAATATTCAATGACAAGAACAATTTCTGACTTACAGCTGAAAAATTGCGGCTCAAACTGGAAAAATCTTGA
Source organism: Labeo rohita (assembly GCF_022985175.1). NCBI lineage: Eukaryota > Metazoa > Chordata > Actinopteri > Cypriniformes > Cyprinidae > Labeo > Labeo rohita. The sequence continues at coordinate 9,536,964 of NC_066871.1, read as the reverse complement.
AGCAGTGCCAGTGGAGAGAAACTGCCAAAGTTTTGCAGAATGAAGTCCACACTGTTGTTAAATGGCAATGTGCACTGGACACCTGAATTAAAATAATGAAATTCTTTGTTCATTACTGATCATCAGAGGTCATTTAAATAGAGTCCTGTAAAGTATTATGTCAATTTCAAGAAACATACATTACACATTTGAATAGTATATACTAACTGAAATCATTTACAAATCTTCAAACAATATCAGTATTTCTTATAGATTTAGTTTATTCAAAGTGTGTTAAATTAAATGATAATGTAACATCTACCTGTGTTGTATTGTCTTGACAGGAATGGACGAATGAATTCATTTAGGACAAATCTCTGTGTCGCACTGTCCATCAGTCCAAATTTACTATTTAGCTCCACATAACTGTAGCAAAAAAACAGAGATGTGAGGGTGCAATGATGTGAACTTGCAAACCTTAAGATGCATTATAGTGAATCATTATATCATTCAATAAACTGACTTGTTCAGAAACACTGATTCATTCATGAACAAATGCAAGTGACTGTTTTATGAGGGAATCATTGAATCGTTTACTCAACCCATTTGTTTAAAACACTGATTTATTAAGGAAAGAAAGACCAATACTGTGTGTTGCCATGTAAGATAAACTTACATAGTGCGGTAACTTTCACAGGTGAAGTTTCTGGTGCTGAAGCAGGACAGGAGTCTTTGAGATACCGATGGTAGGAAGGCTTTTAGTCGCCCCTGGAACCATGACTGAATGAAGACGGGATCTCTCAGTCTCTGGGGACTAAATCGACTAATGCGGGCGTCAGCAATCACATCCAGCACATCGGATAGAGCCACACTGCTTTCATTGAGAGTCTGGAATTAAACATATTTTATAGTTTATATCAGCTTGAAAGTGTATAAACAAAATAAAGTAAAATTCAATCAATTATAATTTTCATACCTTGTTGGAAAATTTCACAAGTGCATCATCAAGGTTTGTGCTGATTTTGGTGAAGAAAAGCTTCCACGTCTCTTTTGTCACATTGCTGGACAGTTTACAAGCCAACAGGTCAGCCACTTGTTGAGAGTTTAACTGTGACAGCTGATGACAGAAAAGAGCTGTTATCAAAACTGAAACAATAATGCACATAAAGAATGAATAATGAGGCAGTGACTATTACCGTTGGTAGACAGGCGAACTGCAACACAGTAAAGTCACAAATTCCTGTTGTATTTGGAGCCGTTCCGCTCAAGAACTGATCCAAAGCAGAGCTGCAAACCAGAAGAACATGAAGCATTTATTACAGACCATCATGGGCTCAGTGTTTAAGTCATTTGAGTGCAGACAGAACAGCTCACCTGCTGACATTTGCACAGAGGACAGACTCTGAAAAGGACAAAACAAAGACTTTGAGTTTTAGCAACATCACTGACATCTCAAATTAATCAGACATGATCAGTCACTCACCATTTACAGGAATTGTTGTGCACTGCAGGAGTGAGAACAAATATTGTATTATAATTATTTTGTTTGTTGAAATATAAAAACAGACATAAAATCTCCTCAACATGAACTTGATCTTTCTGTTCATCATTACTTACTTGGGCTGTTCTCTCGATGCACTCTAGAGGGAAATAAAACACAGTTCACACTTTAATTCTGGTAGAATTTTCCATGCAACTGTTTTGATATGATCATGTATTCAGGAGCAAAGTGTTATTGCTCAGTTGTGTCTCACCATCAGGAGGAATCATCATCACTGAGTCTCTGATCGTCAGCAGCGCTTCAGTCTGGTTTGGAGCGAGTGGTGATAATGCCTGATCCATCCTGTCAAAGCTGATTCAGAAAAAAAAACACAATCAATGTGATCTTATTCAAGACTAACACATCCAGATCAATATTTGTTCTGCTTAATAAAAGCCACTTACATGACTCTGTAGTTTTCACAACTGAAGTTTGCCTGCAGGACAAAAAAGAGATGATGACATTGTTGAACAGGATCAAGACTAATAATAAAGTTGATGACCAAACAAACAATAACAACAATAAATGTGTAATTTTATTTTAAATAAAAAACAAATAATAACAATGATAATAATAACAGTAATATTAGTAGAAATAATATTGATTATTACAGCTGTTATTATTATTGTTGTTGTTAAATGTATTTCTGCACAGGTAATATGTAAAGTTGCATTAAACACCTTTCTGGCCTGTGTCTGAAGAGAAGGGATGAAGCCCTTTAGTTTGTCTCTGTTGGAGGATTGAAGAAGGAAGTCAAAGACTCTTGTGAGGATGTTTCCTCTGTCTTCTGGTCTAGCAGGAGGACTGAACACCAGTTCACCCAGTTGCGCCAGTGTGAGAACAGGAAGAGCATCCACCTGCAAATGACATGAGACTTCACTGACATGCATTCACAAAGATTTTGCATATGTGTCTTCAGTCAGTCTATAATATTCAATGACAAGAACTATTTCTGACTTACAGCTGAAAAATTGCGGCTGAAAGTGGAAAAATCCTGAAGCAGTGCCAGCGTAGAGAAATTGCCAAAGTTTTGCAGGATGAAGTCCACACTGTTGTTAAATGGCAACGTGCATCCGACACCTGAATTAAAATAATGAAATACTTAGTTCATTACTGATCATCAGTGGAGAGCTAATTTTAATGAAGACCTGTAAAGTACTATGTATCAAAAAAATGTTCAATAAACACACATTAAGCATTTAAACAGCATAAACAAATTTTATACGTCAACAAATTATTCATTTTGCATAAGTCTGTTAAGTCAAATGATCAGTAAAATCTACCTGTGTTTTGATTTTTGAACAGGAATGGAAGAATGAAGTCATTGAGGACAGATCTCTGTGTCGCACTGTCCATTAGTCCAAAATTATTATTTAGCTCCACATAACTGTAGCAATAAAACAGTTAGAGATGATGATTACAAAAGTGTTTGCATTACAACCTTATTTGTAATAGGTCAATTTAAATCAACTGTATGTAAGGTTTTATTTTGAAATTTTATTTTCTCAAAAAAAAATTCTTTACGACTGAAGAAAGAAAGAAATTAACATCTTGGATGAAAAGGGGGGTGAGTAAATTATCTGTACATTTTTGTTATGGAAGTGAAATTCTCCTTTAATACAGCCAGAGTGTAATGTTACATTTGCAACAGTGACTTCAACTCATTTGACTGTAGGGGGCTCCAAAGTCACAAAATACACAAAGTACATACAGTTGCTTAAAACAATCAGTTCACCCAAAAATATATATATATATACTTTTTTAAGTTAAACGTCATGTGGATTACTTATTGAATTACTGTGATGTTTTAATCACCTGTTTGGACTTTCATTCTGACGGTACCCATTCACTGCAGAGAATCCATTGGTGAGCAAGTGATGTAATGCTAAATCAGTTCCAATGAACAAGCAAACTCATCTACACCTTGGATGGTCTGAGGGTGAGTACATTTCTGCAAATTTTCATTTTTGGGTGGACTATTGCTTTAATAATTATCATTTCTATTGTCTATTATTATTTGTTAATTCGTTGTTTTTTGTTAACTGTTATTTATTCTTTTAGCCACACACAACAAGGAAATCAATCTTAAAAAGGATTTGATTGTTAACTTATCAGGTGCAAACCAACGGGTATGTGATAATCTGATAATGAACAGCTATCAGACATCAGTAAAAAAAAACAAAAAAACAAAAAAAAAAACATAAAGAACATACAGTGCCCTGTAGGCTTGACAGGTGAAGCTACGTGTGTTGATGCAAGACAGGAATTCACGTGGAATTTGAGGCAGCATTGGCTTCATCTTGATTTGGAACCAGAACCTCATGAACTCTGCATCATCAAGATTTCTAGATGTGAAGCTTTCTGCTGGCAGTTCTGCAAATGAGCCTGTGAGGTTGCTTTGAGATGAGTTGGTCGCCTGAAACAAACAAACAAACAAACAAAAAGCCTTGTCAAAAAAGGCAATACTTTGAATATAGCACAAAAAAAAAAGTTTTTTTCTTTTTTATTATTACCACTTTAGACTGCTCCATCAATGTCTGTAGTGAACTGGAGAGTTCAGCAATCAGAAGTTTCAGGTTTTCCTCAGTGAAGCTCAGATTTGTCTTAGCGACACAGTTTATCACTTTCGCCAGATTCTCTTCAGCCTGTGATGTCTGCACAGGAAGATAGTACTGTTAGTTTTAGTTTAAGATTTCAAGCTACTGCTATCTGGGCTGTAAATCAGTTTGAGGCATTTACACCATGTACTGGTGTCAAATGATATCTCCTATTTACTGTACTCCCCCTCCCTATACCCCTTGTTTTTATCAGTTTTACATATAGTTCGTTTGAATAACAGGATGAGTTTAGGAAGAGGTTATTGTACACCCAGATCTATATCTGATACTTCATTATATGCACAATAATGTCTTAGTTTTGTATAATGCACATATGTAGCACCACCCCCTGAAAATAGATCTTTATAATCTAATGTGGGAGACAATAAACTTGAAAGAATTATGTTTATATAAGAATTATGTTTATAATTCTTTCCATGGGCCCACGCAAGGACTGAGAATAGTCAAACAGCATTTAAAGATAAAGAGCTAAGATATAACACTAGGTGTTCTAATTTTTGCATGTGAGAACAAAACCACATTGTACAGTAGTTTTACTTTTCACATTCTTTAGATGTGTGACATGCCAGAAGGCTTGTTGGACTTGATCAGGGTGTGGTTAATTACGTGCGAGATTGAAAGATTGTGGTTTGTGAAAGTCAGACTCACAGAACAGGAACTGTTATTGCTGGTGACTTTACAATTGTCGACAGGGTCTGTGATTTGAGTTTCTGCAGCACTGAACAAAGTATAAAAAGCACAGCATTAGTTAAATCAAATGAGATGCTCTGAAGTACATATGTTTCTAATTGCAGTCCAGTTATCTCAGTGGCAAACCTAAACATGCATTGCAAACACTGGCTTAATCAGTAATTCTGTCTTATTTATTATTAAATGTTTGTCTTGTTTTTTCAAATATGTAATAATCCTCAAAAAAAAGGACTTGAGAAAATAAATATAAATAAATAAAATAAAATAAACAAACAATAAATACTAGAAATTGGTATAGAAAAATAAACTTAAGCTATTTTTTATTGATCAAACATACTAATTACAGAGTGCAAAAAAAACTTTTAAGTTGGTCAGAAAGAAATGAAAAACAACTGGTGAATCATCAGTTGTAAAAAAAAAGAAAAATAAATACAACACGAATATGTCTACACTGCCTCAAACCACCAAAACTATGATCTTCTGCAAGACACATGCAGTTTTAATTTTTCACTGCTAGAGGGCTAACATTAGCATTCATTTCCAAATTCTCTGAAAACATCTGTCTTTATATCTTGCAAAATGTGTCATGTTTTAAGATGTTCAGCTATTTCTTATTAGAAAACAAGATAAAAACCCTGTTGCTGTGACACTAATCCTGTTTAGCCTTTTAAAGAGATCAAAAATTCTCTGCAATCTGCAAATCTTTTACATTTTTTGTTTGTTCTTAGAGCTATAATTTGGTTTATAGTGCAGATAGAAACTCTACTCACAAAACATAGTTGTATATTTCTGTGGTGTTCTCTGCCAAAGTCTGGTTAGTTAGCAGAGCTTTCCTCACTATGGGAAGAACCACATACTGGAACCAATCACTGAAGCTGCTGATGTTGAAAGTATTTATTAAGGTCTGGGTGACATAGGTCTCGGTCCAGTTCACCAGAAGCTGTATCGTTTCATTTCTGATACTGCTGACATTTGTCTGGAAAAGAAGAAATAGGTTTATACATATTAGGGCTCTCAGTTAAGATGGTTAAAAAATGTGATGCTCGTGGCACAAGATGCTGAAAAACAAAGAGATGCATAATGTGCAATGATATGGAAATAAATGAACATTATTTTGACTTCTAAAGCCATATTTTGTCATATGTATTAAATGTTTTCATGCGATGTAATGTCTTTGAATTATTAACTAAGCAAATATTGATTATATATGCATTGATATATGCAAATAATCTGATTAATTATTTGACATGTTAAGTTGTTCAACATTCTTAAATAGGCCTATTATAAATTGTTTTATTATAGACACAAAAAAGAAGACATACCGTCTGAGAAATGATCACACATGATCTGATGAATCTTCCCAATGGTCTCAAAGAAACCAGGAAATCGGTGAGATTCTAAACAGAAACGTGAAAAGAATTAGGATCATCTCTGACCTGATTAACAAGAACCATTCCAGCTACATCATCATAATCAAGTACATAAATTCAAGTCTAACCTTTTCAAGTCCATTTGAACTCACACTGGTGATGTTAAGTGTTACGTTAGTGAGCGGCTGCAGGAAACTCTGGAAAATCTGAGTGATGTCACTGAGGTCTAGTTTAGCAGATGCTTCCAGCTGAAAGATCAGCTCAGCTTTCTGCTCTGGGGTGAGCAAATCTAGGACAAGCAGCTGAAAAGAAGCACAAAGATTCAAATGAATCCCCTCAACAATAATGCTATGATTTGATTTATACCATAAAACATCCCGGTTTAATTCACGTACCCCATCAAAGTTGGGATTCAGAGCTATGAAATCTCCTAGAGCTGCGCTAGCAGAGAACTTCTGGAAGTACAGCTGAAACCAGTCCCGAACGTTGACTGTACTGTTCACACAGCCAACTTTAAAACAAAAACTCAACATTAGCAACTCAAGACACAAACTCATAGCCAGAAACTTATCTTTTAAGCAAGGAATAACTGACGATGGGCCCTTGAATTATTAGAAAATAATGCACTAATGCAACAACGTGCATTATTTTCCAATAATTCAACGCCTTGTTTACAATTACGACAGTTAACAAACCTCAACCCTGGTGAAAAAACCAGCATATGCTGGTAGGTATGTTTTGATGCTGGAATGCTGGTTAGGTAGGTTTTGATGCTGGTTTAAGCTGGTCCTTTGCTGGTTTAAGCTGGTCCTTAGCTGGTTTAAGCTGGTCCTTAGCTGGTTTATGCTGGTCCTTAGCTGGTTTATGCTGGTCCTTTGCTGGTTTAAGCTGGTCCTTAGCTGGTTTATGATGGTCCTTTGCTGGTTTAAGCTGGTCCTTTGCTGGTTCATGCTGGTCCTTGACCAGCAACATGACCAGCAAAAACCAGCAAAGGACCAGCTTAAACCAGCATCAAAACCTACCTAACCAGCATATGCTGTTTTTTTCACCAGGGAAGTCTTGGATAGCATTATATATTTCAAGGCATTCGTCCGCTTTTGTTTGATTTTTTTTGTCATTTTCTTCAAGAATACCGCCTTCACCTCGTTAATGAGAAATGTCAAATAGCTTTTTTAAGTTGTTAAACTGTTTTACAGACAAAATCGTCAGAGTAGCGTTTTCGTGTGTAACGTTACAAATGTGCGTTTGTAATAAGGCAGAAAGAGCGGGAGAACTAGAGTGCTTTCCATACATAATAAAACGTAATTTTGTGCCAAAAAGTTTTTATCCCATTGTTCGCTTTGGTTATTTTCCTGCTATAGGCTGTAAGTATCGTTGAAATCAGGCACGCCAGGTTTTCACAACAACTCCCCCCCACCAAATGCTACTTGAAACTAGCCCAAAACTAGCGTTTCGAGGGGGATAAAATACACGTTTTTTGTTTGGGTTCCCCTGGTAAAGTCGCTATTAACGGCTAAATATGACGTTATTGAGGTCGATTCAACCCCCACAGACATCAAAACAATCTGCGGCAACAGTGTTAAAGTAGTCCAATTTCCTGTTTGAAATAACCGAAATCATTTGGCGGAGTGATATGGACATGTAATGCGGTCAAGACCTGCCTGGATCTACGTTCGCGGTGCGTTCGTCAGCCAATCAGATTCGAGAATTCAACGGCCAGTAGTATAGTTCATTTAATATTAGTGGACAAAAACGGTTAACGTTACCGTCAGCTGTATTTCTTGTCAGAAAAGGCTTTATGAAGTTCTGATACACCATCTTTTGCCTTTCAGAACCAATATGGAAGCTTAGATCACTCACTCTGCAAAAAAAACATGTGAATTAAGTTGACTTTCTCGGACAACAAATAACTATAGAGAATAGCAGCATGTTTTATGTGTGGAAAATACGCACAGTTGTTGGAAGCTTTTGCAGACGAGGTTGCTTTGACTCAGACAGGACAGCGTGTCTCTGGACAGTGATGACAGGTATGGATTGAGCTTCACTTGGAACCAGAGCCCCGTAAAATTCAGATCACTCAGTGAACCCACTACTGAGACTTCCGCCCTCGCTTGATTTATGTTTTGCACGACCTTACTAACGTCAAGTCTAGATCTCTGTTTGGGTGATGTAAAGGTACTGATTAGATGACTTCCTTTTAAAAATGGGTATGTTTTTGAAATATGTTGATATTCAGATTCACTGTACCAGCAATGTGTACAAATCAAAGGCAGCGTCAGTGAATGCTTTGAGATTTTTGAGATTTCCCTGCGATGAGTCTGATTGTTGTATCCCGGAGCAAGTGAGAGTGTTGTTGAACACTGACTGTGAGAACTGAAACAGAAACGAGAAAAAACGAAAGAAAAAGGAATGATATTATCATGATATTACCATGATATTACATCGTATTACACCACATAAAGAATACTTACTGAAGTGCATGTGGAGCCATTATTGGAAACTATGCCTGTAAAATAAATCATAAAATAAATATAAATAAACAATAACATAACATATATGAGCAATTATTAAGTATTCAGAAACGCACCATTTTGATAATCCACCAGACACTTTGAGGAAACAGAAAAGAAATAAATCAAATCCATGAAACGTTTCATTGTTAAAGGTAAATCAAGCACAATCAAGCAAGTTCTATTTGTCAACCCGTGAAAACTAGTTGGTGTGCGAGCACACTCTTAAAATAAGAACATTATTTTGATCAAGCAAAACTAGGAAAATAATCAAATTTGAAATGACTGAATGCAGGCATCGACAAAATAATGTTGTGCAGAAAGTTTTAAATACCTGGCCGTTTATCAGTGTGACGAAACCTAAAAGAGATAAAAATGAGTGCATCTCATAAAAAGTGTCTTTTTAAAAATCTATAATATTAAAAATAATAATAATAATTCTCACATTGCGTAGTTAATTAGAACAATAAAAAAACTTTACTTACCTAAAGCAATAAGCGCAGAAAGCTGAAAGTGCGCCATTTTCACACTGACACCCCTGATCCTAACAAGCCACAATTGCACAGCATTATTATTTTAAATAAACTGCATAAAAACTTGCAGTAGTGATCAATGATGCGTACTTTTAAATATGATATATTAATTAAATTAATTATCGGTTCTTATTATAACTATTTCAGTTATAACAAATATTATTCTAACTATAAGGCGTGAAAGGTGTGCAAGGACCGGAGCACTTACCTGTCGCAGGAGTATCTGTGTGTCTGTCAGGCAGCTTAGCAGGTGCACTATTAACAGAGGTATTAAAAGGGTGTGGGCCACAAACGTCAGTAAATCCAAAACAAGACCAACAACTCATTCTGGAAAAGGGCAAAACAAGCAGGTGGGAATGTACTACATCACATTTTTCTGTTATCAAAAATGTGTCTGCTACATACATGTACAGTGATGCATTGATTTTTTTTTTTTTTTAACAGTTTAATCTTCAAATTAAAATTTATACTGGTAAAAGTTGCAGCTTTGGTGCACAAATGTTTACTTTAAAGTACATTTAAATCAAGTCTTTTGTTGTGCTTTTACAAAGCACATATAAAGTACATGAACTGTAGCAAAGTGTTATCTGATACTTAATTTTTTTTTTAAATGCACTAGGTTTCAAATTCATTACTGTAAATGCGTAATTACAAATTTATATTGAAATTCATGACATACAAGTTTGAAAAGGTATCATTTACTTTACCGTAAGTGGTTGTTTGTACATTTAGCCGTACAGTTTATTATCAATAACCAATATCGTTTGAGTGAATTACAAATATTCTGTTTCTGGTTAGGCTGTTGCCAGTTGCATTGGAAGTGTTTCACTGGTAGACCCATCTATTTAAAACATTAATGCTCAATTTAAAACCTTTGAAAATGCTGTCATCATTTGCTGACCCTCATGTTGTTCCAAACCTGTATTAATGTCTTTCTTCTGTGAATGCAAAATAAAAAAGTTGAAAAACAAACAGTTGACTTCCATAGTATGGTAAAAAAAATTACACTGTGTAAGTCAATGGGTACTATTTGGTTACCGATGTTATTCAAAACATCTTGCATTTAGCAGAATAAACGACGTGAGGGTGAATAAATGATGACAGAATTTTCATTTGTGGGTGAGCTTTCCCTTTAATGTAATGTCTTTTGAGGTTGAACATAAATGTAATATACAGGTCAATCCCACACATACTGTATCTAGTAAAACCTTCAATAAGTAGTTTATATACCGTGCCTAATTACATGAAGTGCTCTATTGTATGTTTTGTCAGCAGCCTAATTGAGCCTTAACTTCACACAATGACATCTGGATGCTGTTCAAAGTGAATAAGGCAGGCGCCACTTGCTGTGCAACAACATTTATTTAAACAAACTTAACCTGTTTAGATTGTGTGTCCCGCTTTCAGATGCAACCCGCCAGACTTTTACAATACCAGACCTTATGCCTTTAGAACCCAGTGGAGTGGAAATGCAATGTGTTAAATGCCATGTCTGGAACAGGTGTTTCTAAAACAATATCCTGCACAAGATAAACTGGAAACAAAACTTAACCACACACAAAACAACAGCCGTGTAACAAATTGGAAACCGAAAGCTACTGTGAAAATATCTGTGAAACTATCAGACGAGATGTGATAGCCAGGAAATCTTTTGTGCATTTACTTAATCTGTGATGGAATCTGTTAAGAAGTACAGATTTTCCAGATTTTTTAAAGCGATACACATGCACTTGTGCAGAAAGACATGTCAGATGGTCACAGACAACATCTGAGACTGTAGGTAGTGTCATCTAACAAATCTGTGGAATCTCTGCTGCATTCAGTTCATGTGGCATGGAACAAACGAAAGAACACTTTAGGACACTGTGACAAATTTAAAACTGAACATTAACAACATTATCGGATGATAAGAAACGAAATGACTACTTTAATTTACAGACCTGCTTCTCAGTTAAACTATGACAACTAATGCACTGGGTATAAAAATCATCAGTGGAGAATTCACTTTTTAAATACTAATGTAATTCCTTGCACCTGGTTATGATATTAATGTAGTGAGTCACACAAATAACAGTAAGCATCAGTAAAATGAAGTGAATTTCTCCGAGTTTGTGATTCGCTTTCAGTTTTTGCGGCTGACTTCAGTAAGAAGAAACTACCCAATGGCATCTATGCAAAAGAAATCTATGAGGAAGGGGGAAAAAACACCATCTGGAAATTCTAGATTCTTTGGGTGAAAGTAGCGCATTTCTTAATGTCAGCTGACCTTGTGATAAAGCACTTAAATGTATTGAATGTGCACTTATAGTGTAGTTATAGTAGAACTTTAAAATTACATATGAAGATATAGGCCTGTGTAAGTGCTCCTTAGGTGTGTCCAAAAAGCAGTTCAGCTAATTGGATTTAATAAACGTAAACAATAATGTATTTTTATTTAAATGCAATTGACATGCAGTTAAGTGTCTGAAAGCATCACATTCAGTTCACACTGAAGTATTCTTCTAAATAATATAATTTCTATGATAAATACTAAACCTAAACCTACATTTGTATCATATTTCATTTGTGAACCCAGCGACCTTTATACAGCGTTGGGGGAAGTTACTTTTAAAAGTAATGCATTACAATATTGAGTTACTCCATAAAAGCATAACTAATTGCATTACTTAGTTACTTTTTATAGAAAGTAATGTGTTACATTACTTTTGTTTTACATTTTGTCACCTGGGCTGCAAACAATAACAACAACAACAAAAGTTATATTTTTGGCAACTGTAAACCAAAAGTGAATTCTTCTCAACATGGGAACAAGAGAATAATGTCAGTGAATAAAAGGTGAAAAAATAGTAACTTGCATTACGTATTTGAAGAAGTACAACAAGCAGATTTTTTGTTGTAAATTTAAAAGTAAAGCATTACTAGGTACTTGAAAAAAGTAATTTGATTATGTTACTTGTAATGTGTTACCCCCAACACTTTGATCCCACAGTCTGCAATGTATCACATAGATTTAGTTTGGTGCAAGGAAAAAAATTCAGACTGAATTTAATTTACAGACAAATAAAATAAGCTTCTGGCAAAAGCATGTTTGGATCAAGCAGCAACCTCCCGCTCTCTCTATTGAAACCAACACAGAAGTGACTTAAACTGCAATTCATCGACTGGCTCCAAAAGGGAATCACTCCCATAGACTCCCCATGTTAAAATGCCCAACTTTACAGCAGAAAAAAAAATGTTTACAGCCTGGTACAAAAAGTGGGTTTGGTATATATATCTATATATCTAATTGTGCCCTTCATGTCACCTGTGAGGGGGGTGAATTTTTTTTATAACTCATCCGTTTAAATTATATTAAGCCTTAAATTTCTGCATAATTTAGGGCGTGGCCACTTGAGTGACAGGTGGATTGCCGCTGCTGTCACCACTGTTGTGCTAGGCGGGCGTGGTTTCAGCAACCAGCTCCACACACGTCCCACCTCTTTGCCCATTTTCGATTATCCAGGAGTGATTCCAAGATGGCGACGGCCGACTCCCGCCCACTAAGAGCTTCAAAAATGCTCTTCAGAAACCTACGGGTGACGTCACGGACACTAGCTATGTTTCCATCCAAAGATGCGAATTTAATTTGCGCGCAAAACTTGAATATCACATAAAACATTTGCGCATAAAGCACCGTTTCCATCCAGTGAGACAAAGAGAATAAAATCGTCACTTCTTGATAAACATGCACTAAATATCACTAAAAAAACTACACTGTAAAAACAAATAAGTTGATTCAACTTAAAATAATTTGTAACCTGGCTGCCTTAAAATGTTGTGTTAAATAAGCTAAAAAACGTATGTTGTTTAAACATATGTTGGAGTTCCTTAAACCTAGAATTAATAGTTGGGATAACAAAGGTGAAGCTGAGTCAACTTTTAGGTTTTTAGTTAGCCCAGCAAGATGAGAAAGTTGTGCTAACCTAAATGCAAGTTGGAACAACATAAAATTAGTGAGACCAACATGACAAGAAAGTTGTGCTAACCTAAATCCAAGTTGAAACAACATAAACTTAGTGAGACCAACAAACGTTTAGTTGTTTAAACTAACCATTTTGTTGAATAAATTTATAATTATAAGTTGTGCAGACTGAATAAAGATTGGCTAAACGAAGCATCTTGTTGAATCAACTTATATTTTTAAGGCAGCCAGGTTACTTTTTCAAGAATAGTTCATCTTACTTGTAATGTTAAGTTCATTCAACTGGTTGAACTACGCAATTTGCCCACACAACTAAGTTTAAATTTATAATTATAAGTTGTGCAAACTGAATAAAAATTGGCTCAACTAAGCATTTTGTTAAATCAACTTATATTTTTAAGGCAGCCAGGTTACTTTTTCAAGAATAGTTCATCTTACTTGTAATGTTAAGTTCATTCAACTGACTGACAGCTGGCTGAACTATGTAATTTGCCCACACAACTCAAGTTTCTATTTTCTAACAATACTGCAGAAAATAGCCTCATGGACACTGAAAAACATGCTGAAGGCTATTTTATTTGAATTCAAAATAGACAACCTCCTACTTAGTATTACTGTGTTTAGTATTAAAACACCCTAACTTTAAAAAACATAGATAAACATTGACATTTCATTTCTGTGTAACAACTGCAGTACATATTTACATTCCTTTCACTAATTCACATTTAATCAAAAGAACAGATGAGGGATTGTAAATTTCTTGCAGAGTAGCATGTTGCGTAGCCCGTAAACACACTAAGAACAGCTGCTCCCGCCAATGTTCATGAAAAGTTTTTGTAGAACTTCGGAAGTGTGCTTCATGTGTTTTGGGTAATCAGTGTTTCGTCCTGAAAGCACAGATGCTTTCAGGACGTCACAGATATCGGTGAGGTCAAGACGCTCTTCCAAAATGATGGCAATGGCAATGGTTTCTTTTGGAAGCATTTCCCATTGCTCCTCCTCAGTCACAATCAAGTTGTCCATTTCTATGCCCTTCACTAATTCTTCAATTTCATGAGATGCCTGAAAAAAACAACAACAAAAAAAAAAAATTAATTCTTTACATGCAAATATAACAATTAAATCAATATAGAATACTACTGTACATTACTTTAACTATAGTAATACATTAAAAATAATAATAACAACAACAACAACCTCAACAAACAGCAATTAAGAGGCAAAGTTAAAAAAAGGTGTAAGTTACATGAGCATGGCTGGGAGTATTAGACCAACTGGAACAAGTACTTTAATTTCCAGAATATAAGGGTGTTTCAACACTAGCACTTTTGGTGTGCACCAGGTTCGGTTGATGTTAAGAGTTTGGTTGTGAACTCTTAGTCCTATCATTGTTTATCTGAAATTGTAGCTATTAGGGATTTATGAAACTAGTTGCCAAAATTCTACTGCTGCTAGTCGATGCTGAAAATACCAGTCGTTAAATTTTTTTATTGGCACATTCTGACATATTTGCTTCACAGTTTTACAAAGACTATATTCAAAGTATTGTCACTTTAATGTTACATTTTACATAATGTTACAAAATATTTTTAGTAAATAAATATTTACTTATATTATTAGTCTTGCCCACACATTCACAAGAGCATCACGACACGTATGTGGTGCTGATGTAGAACATGCATGCGCTGCGCCTTGTTTACGAACAGAGGAATGCACACGCCTGTCATGGTACTCTTGTGAATGTGCATCAAGGACTGAAAAAAACTAAATTACATTTTTTAAATCTAATATAAAATGATATTAAAAATTACAATAGCAACTAGGGGTGTTACGGTATGTGTATTAGAACCGAACGATTCACAGGGGAAATTCTAAATGGAAGTGGTCATCCATATGCCCTACTCCTTCAAAGGGCAGAGCCCTTGGAGTTTAGACTTTGGAGTGAGCAGGGCAACTGCGTGCCATTATGTAGATGTTTGGAATGCACTTGGCAAAGGTAGCGACATGTCTGTCAACAGATGTCACTGTTTTAATGACATAGAAAATGTCTTTTTATTGTTGTTAGCATTACTGCTGCAAATAAACATACATTTTATGTTTTAAACATACAATATATAATAATAAATGGATCAATTCCAATAGGGTCCTCGCACTGCAGTGCTCGGGCCCTAAAACTAATATAAAACTTTTTAAAATATAAACTGTATGTTTATTTGCAACAGTAATGCTAACAACAAAAAAGACATTTATGCCATTAAAACAGCGACATCTGCTGACGGACACCATGCTGTATTGTCACGGAAACATGCCAGCTGAAGGTAATGAGGAAATTACGTTGCTCCCTTTGCCAAGTGCATTGCAAATATCTACATAATGGCATGCATGTGCCCTGCTCGCTCCGAAGTCTAAACTCCAACCCTCTCAAAAAAAGGTACAGTTTTGTTGCTGGGGCTGGAACTATCCCTTTAACACTTTTTGGCTTTTTTAGTATCGTGAATGTACCATGTATCATGACATACAGTAAGTACTGTGTACCATATCGAAAACTTACGTGTTACAGCTGCTGATACGCTAATAAGAATTCTTCTTCTATTACCAGGAACACATCACTGCAGATTGATGGTGCTCAATTTGGTCACCCACAACTATAATGCCAAAAGTCATGTCCTGGATGAATACCTCGAGAACCTGTGTGCTTTAATAAAAACAAAGGGAAGCCTTAAACTATGCCTTATAATATTAATTCACAAACTCCAGTAAATATGTGCAATAAATAAATACATTTACTTACAACATGTACAAGCTGTTCAATGTGATAATCATCCCTTGTCTGCATAGCACTGATGGTTACAACTGCAAAAGGACTTGCTGAGGTCCAACCACAAGATCGTGGAATTCTATGTTGATCATCAGTCATTCCAGAATATCACAAACATGAAAAATACAGAAACATGTTAAAACAACACTAAAAATAAAAATAAATAAATCTTGACAGAGAAAGCCAAATGTCATTGCAAGTTTACGTTTCAATTACCAAAAACCCATTTTACAATACAGAAAAGGCTTTTAAACTACGTAACACAGGAAATTAGAACAACCAAAAACAGCTAATTGTACACATTTGTGACAATCCTTATCGCAGGGCTATTTATACAAGATATACGCCTTTATTGTTATTCAAAAACCTATAGTTTCATAATGTATGTGTCCGGTGAGGCACTTCAATAACCAAGAGAAGAGTTTGTACCGGTTTGTGTCAGCAATATCAAATATACGTGCTTCAAACGAACTCTGAGGGAGCTGCTCATTCGTTTCTTTTATAACATGCATTAAAATGACAGTTCCAGTAGTAATCTTGTTTTTTAATTTTAATCGTTAAGTTTTTTTTAATTCTCCATTCTAAATCCATACATTTGTTCGTCCCTCTCCATCTCGCGCTGTGCATGAACGCTCTCTTTCTAATAATACATACCAAACTGTATATTTATCATTCTCCACATAAAGCCAGCTCAGTACCGCATGGGAGTATACTTGGTATAACATTTATAGAGAATGGGAACGTGACGTCAGCAACGCACGGCATTCTGGGACTTTCGGACACGGGCACTACAGATTAGACTGGGTAATAGTGGAGGTAGATGTTAAAATTTATATTGTGCATTTAAAAACACATTAGAATGGAGAGCGCTTAACTGTGACATAAACTGCCATATCTGCTGTCATGACCGGAGTGGAGAACCGATCTAAAATGAAGTGCAATTTTATGCTTTTCAGCTTGAAACAACACAATGCCGAATGCAGCTTAATGAAAATAAACAACTTCAAAATCTCGTTTCTATTTATTATTTATTACAGATTCATAAATTCCAATCCACATTTTTTTTAAGTGCACACGCTATGAATAACACGTTTGGAAATGTAATTTAATCTGTGATATGACTCGTTGAGATCACGCTCCTTGTTCATAAAGCAACTCATCTGATTTACTGTTCAGCAGCTCTTTGTAAGAAATCATGTATTTTTTTTTTTCAATTTAAGTCCAGTCAAACTTATTGCACTTCATCCCTTAATGAAATTAGGGCGATATGATTAAATACATTAGCGAATACTTAGGAATATTCATTCATGGATTTGCGCTAAGCCACCACCTGCGTCTTTACACACAGACTAAACTTACTAGAGAAGCGTGACATAATTGTAAATAAATGCAATTTAAATTCATGTCTTGCACACTTTAATGCTCGTTGAATGGGACATATACGATTACAGTCTTCGAACTGTAATAATCAGGGCGGAATATTTCAAGTTCGCAGGGCACTTACTTTTGAATAGAACAGACTTCTGAGATACACAAAATGTGCAGAGCGGTGGTTCACTTACATGATCAACTGGCAGAGATCAAGCTATGGTGTGTTTATTTTATCTGGCAGATACATCAGTGCCATCTAGTTATTAAAAACTGCAAACGAGAAATTAATTCGGTCCTGTGTGTGGTACAATAGAAGGCAGCCATATGACTTCTGTGAGTGTGTATGTGTTGTGTTCTGGCCACACCACTCAGTGCTCGAATGAAAATATTGGATTCAAATATTGGTACATTTATTCTAAGCAATTGCAAGCAGCTCTTAAAAATATTAACGCAAAAACAATCGTTTTTTCCTCTAGTGATTTGTATTTATTGTCATTGTACGCTATTTAGCGTGTCCTAATACATGGCGGCGACGACCCAGAATGCAACGCGCAGTGACGTAAACTCCCAAGCTCGAACCCCGTGTATTTTGAGGCTTCAGAGTGCCGCGAAAATAATATATATTACTAACGAGAAAATACGACGCATTAAACCATACTTGTACTCTTCTTAGACAACATATGTAAATGTACATATATAATAAACCAATAAATACAAATATTTACGAGACTGACCGTATATTAATGCAGCTTTGCTGTGGGTTCCGGTGAGGCACGTTAACTGAGTTACTGGTTTGTGTCAGAAATATCAAATATACGAGCTTCAAACGAACTCTGAGGGAGCTGCTCATTTGTTTCTCTTATAACATGCATTAAAATGACACTTCGAGTAGTAATCTTGTTTTTCTCCCCTTAATTTTAATCGCTCATAAGTTCATTTTTTTAAATTCCCGCGGTTCTAAATCCACACAGTTGTTTGTTCCTCTCCGTCTCGCGCTCTGTTTGAACGGTTCTCTCTCTTTAATGCAGCACTGGCCTCAGATAATACAAACCAAACTGTATATTTATCATTCTCCATATAAGTTCAGCTCAGTACCGCAGCAGAGAATATAATATTTATATCGAAAATACTGTGGATCCGTGTATATTTTGAGGCTTAGAGTGCCGCGAAACTAGTACATATAACCAACTAGAAAATACGATGCTTTAAACCATATTGTACTCTTCTTAGGCAACATATATAAATGTACATATATTAAACGAATAAATACAAATATTTACTTACCAAATTTGTTGATTGAGAACATTTTTCAACTCTGTGGAGAAGCTCACTATGGCTGACAGACATCTTCTTTCTGCAACGGTCTTTACGAGATCTCGCGATATGTGACGTTAAGAACGTGATTTCCTTATTAAATCCAACACATTTTTTTAAGTTGAGGGGGCAAATAAAAACGTTTTGTCAACTTATGAATTAGTTGAGACAGTAAAATTTAAGATGTTAAGTTGAATGAGCAAATTCAGTAGCTGCAAGTAGTGTCAACTTAAAAAAATGAATTGAAACAACTAAATGGTGAAATTATTTTTAACAGTGTAGGAGAAGCCACTGAAAATAATAATTTTCAAATAAATATATGAATTGCTTGCACCTCAGGGCGAGCAGTAGGGATGTGACGTGCAAGGAAATTTTCCCACCGGTTAATCAACATGTGTCAACACCGGTAATACCGGTATCACCGGGGAGAGAGGTTGTGGGGTAGTTTGTTAGAGTTTTCTTTCTTTTGCACGTTTTTCTTCGCTTTTAAATGCCCGTGAACATTTTACGTTCAGTTTTGAATTAGCGGCAGTTCAGCGTCAACTGATTGAACAGACAATAAAACAGGACAAACTCACTTATATTGAACATAAAATGATTAATTTCTAAACAAAATGAATAAAAACCAAATAAATAAGAAACTATGTTCTTCCAATGAGCTTCCAAAAGCTTCCAAAATCACCTTTTTGGAAAAGTCACATGACTTTTTTTAATGCGCATGGAAGAATTTATTCGGTAAAAGTGTTTCTATATAGTTTATGCGCATTTTTTCTTATCGGATAACAGTTTATCCTACTCACTTGTGCGCATAAGGTTTTTATGCGCATTTTTAGAATTTATGCGCATCTTCGCGTTTCCATCCAG
This sequence comes from Labeo rohita, assembly GCF_022985175.1. Taxonomy (NCBI): domain Eukaryota; kingdom Metazoa; phylum Chordata; class Actinopteri; order Cypriniformes; family Cyprinidae; genus Labeo; species Labeo rohita. The sequence continues at coordinate 9,517,396 of NC_066871.1, read as the reverse complement.
AGTTTTTTTTTATGCGATATTCCAAAATGCACATAAAAATAGGTGGATGGAAACACAGCTACTACGTCGATATTTTTTACAGTCTATGGTTTGGATATATGCGACAAGATTTCAATTGCTTCCCTTCATATCTGGTTTGCATCCATTGCATTTTTTTTCTTTTATTCAAATGGCAGCGATAAACAAAAATGTATTTTTTGTTTTGCTGATACTAACCAATTAGATATTTCTGTTTGTGCTCCCTACATAGTAATATATATATATAGCAATAAGGATTTGTTTTGATCAGAAATTTAGTAAAAACAGTAATACTGTGAAATATTAAAACAACATTTTCAATTGTAATATATTTTAAAATGCAATTTATTCCTGTGAGGGTGAAGCTGTATTTGTCTTCAGTGTCACATAATCCTTCAGAAATCATTCTAATATGCTGATTTGCTGCATAAGAAACTTCAGAAGAACTTTTGATCAATTTAATGTGACCTTTTAAATAAAGATGCATTACATAGTGTACATGCACCTGGTTTCTATCCTTACAAATTTATGGTTTGATATCTTGTTTAAAAGACATAAAGGTAACATACTTAAAATTATAATTTGTTCTGAAATTATTAACAGTACAACATAAACAGAACAATCAACTATACACTTTTCTGATTTGTAAGTGGCTCTGGACAGAAGCAAAAACTATTATTTTTAACTGTTATACATAACTTTGTGATGAATCTTCTTTAAAAAAAAATCTTCTTTAGATGCAAACCTCACACAATCCACGTAGCATGTTTTTTTGTACAAAATTATATGCGTCACGTATATTGCTGGCAGTGATGTACCTGATGTCTATTAAAAAACATGTTATCAAGGCTACACCCATTTAATGTCACAAGTTGTTTTGAGGAAGTAAACCTTGCAAATTATTCTTCAAAGCATTAGGAAAACACTTTCTAAAAAAAAAACAAAAAAAAAAAAAGTTTTTTTATATCCTTTATGTCCTGCTATGTGAGAAATAGGCGTATCTTGTTATGCATGTCTAAGGTTTTTAAGAAGTCAGGGTGACGCATGGTCACAGTTCAGTTGGATCATTCTTTGGAGATAAATTGTACGTAGATCAAACATTTCTCACCATCGAACTGCCACAGCGTTTTTTCATCATTTCATTTTTAGAAACAAAAAAGGGTTGTGGTTAGGATGACAACGTGAGCTAACTTTTTTAATGACAGTGATGACAGTGATGTTTTTGCATCTGACAATTATAAATGGCTCCTTTTTCAAGGTTAAAAAAAAAAGGAAAATAAATGATAAATTGCTTGCAGTGTTGCTCCTTTCCAAGTCATTTTGGACACATTGATAAAAGAATAAATGTAAATGTAATGTAAACATAATTTTGCTTAAGTAAAACATAAAACAATCAATTCTGCTTAACCATTTTATGAAACAGATGTGAAATTCTGACATTCTGATTAGTAAATGCAGTGTTTTGGCAAAAACGCTGTCATATTAACAAATGGTGTAAAACAAAACAGAACTCAATTAGAATTCTGAACAATTGTTTATTTGGCAACCTGTGTGAAACAGAAATAGTTTTAGTGTCTATCATTTGAAAAAGGGTTATTGTAATTTGTAAAACTTAGTATTTTAGCACTTCTCATGAAAATGAATTAATAATGTATTGCTGTTCCTCATTTGCAAGTCACTTTGGATAAAGAGTCTGTTAACTAAATATATATATATATATATATATATATATTGAGAAAACTCCATTAATCTTTGCACCAACACTCACTATTTTTATATAGTCAGTTATATGATGTTTATTATGCTTGTTTGAAGAAAACTCTTAAGTTAAGGTTACAAAACAAATCAAGTTGTGCTGCTACTACATACCTGAAGGCATATTTTACATTCCTCAACTGAATGATAGTGATCAAAGCTTGTTTTTGTTTTTTTCTTTCCTTAACCTGAGCTGTACACCTGTGATGCATGACAAAACAACAGATTTTTGGAAAACAATACTACTCAAGTAGCAAACTGCATTGTTTAATTGCAACTGAATTAATACATCTGAAATACCAGTTTAATTGGGACCTCTAAATAAATGAGTTCAAATGGGGCTATTAAGCTATTTGAGGTTAAACAAAAACAGCTACAACAGTACATAGAGAGAGAGCCACGAAGAACTAATGTCATAAAACTAATATATCAGTAATATTTTACAGTAAGTTAACTACATTATGAACTAAGAATGAACAATACTTCTACAGCATTTATTAATCTTAATGTTAATTTCAGCATTTACTAACGCATTATTAAAATCACAAGTTGTTACCATTAGTTAATTTTTAACTTGAACAAACAATGAACGACTGTATTTTTGATTAATAAATAGTGTAATAAATGTATTATTCATTGTTCATTAATGTTAGTTAATCCATTAATGTTAACAAATGACACCTTATTGTTAAGTGTCACCAGTATATCTTGAAATTATATTTTAATTATTTAGAGATTATATAAAGAATTGATGATACAGAGATATGGAAAGGAGAATGTGATTTACATGTAAATAAAAATATGAACACAAAATAGAAAAAAAGTACTTACTTAAGTCTTGTTTTCCTGCATATATATTCATAAACTAACTGTGTAATGACAGAATTTTTTTTCTCACATTTTATAATATACTCATATTTCCATTCAGAGGCAAAGCCCACTATCGCTATTAGTTGATACTGAAACACTTCACCCGTCAGATATTATTTTTTATAAAAAATGCATTGCTCAACTACAAACAGCTGTATTTTCTTTCTAACTATGGAATATAATCATAAATAAGAGTTTAAGTGTATAAATGTAGCTTACTAGATTAAGGAGGTGACACATCTACCCAACTTCCCAACACATCTACCATACTAAATACTACTTGAAGGACTACTTCACTCAAAAAATAAAAATATGCTGAAACTTTACTTATCCTCAGGCCATTTAGATTTAGAGAAATTTCGCAATACTTACTCACCAATGGATCCTCTGCAGTGAATGGGTGCCATCAGAATGAGAAAGAGTCCAAACAGATGATAAAAACATCACAATAATCCACACGATTCTAGACTATCCATTATTGTCTTCTGAAATGAAAATCTGCATGTTTGTAACAAACAAATCCTTCATTTGTAAATTTTGATCCTGGCCAAAATATGAGTCCATAATTCATAATAACATTTTCGCCAAAGTTGTCTTCTCACATTAAAATTCACTAGCATATTTGTCTAGAATAGGGCTGCACGATAAATCAGGCGCGTTTAGTAAGCAAAGCCGGTACTTTGTTTAGTAGTAAATCTCCATCATGTGTGTTCAGATAGAGTGGCAATTTATACAAAGAGCTGTAAATCACTGACAAGCTACGCAAAATCGCGCTCATAATCGAATGTGATTCATCTGTGATTATGAGCGCGATTTTGCGTAGCTTGTCAGTGATTTACGGCTCCGTGTATTAATTGCCGCTCCAGCTGAACGCACGTGATGGAGATTTACTACTAATCAAAGTACCGGCTTTACTGTCTAAACACACCTGACCATCGCATGCGATTTATCGTGCAGCCCTAGTCTAGAACTGTTTTCTCTTGTAAACAGTGCATATTTCTCTCCTCATCCAGGTGATTTTTTCACTGGTGACATCAATATTACAGATAGAGGACTCATATTTTAGCCAGAAGCAATGGTTTAAGTTAAAAATGTCTTAATGATGGACTTCTTTCTCACAAACATGCAGCTGTGCTACACAGTCATGTGGATTACTTGTGGATTATTGTGATGTTTTTATCAGCTGTTTGGAATCTTATTCTGACGGCACCCATTCACTGCAGAGAATCCATTGGTGAACAAGTCATGTACTGCTAAATCTACATCTTGGATGGAATGAGGATGAGTAAATTTTCATTTTAGGTTGAGCTATTCCTCTTATTATCGAATTAGATGCATATATACATGTAGAGTTTGAAAATTAAAAATGTAAGTATATAGGCAAATTTATTACAGAAAGATCACTGAAATTCTTCCTTCCTTTGGGCTTTATTGAATTAAAAATGCTTATCATTGGTTAGCACCATGTTTGAAAAAACAACATGCATGATCAGAAAAGTCACTCATCAGCAACTTAGTTATATACGCAGTGTATTAAGGGCACATCAACACTGTTTTCCCTAATATTACATCTGATTTGAGAGGGACTTAGGCCTAGAGATGTTGCTGCACTAAACAATAAAATATTAAGAAGATATTGCCTTTGTCAAAGCATCATGTGGTTGAAAGCACAGAGGCTGAGCAACTGTACTCTTGGCGTTAGGGTTGTAATTCTGCAACAAGTCTTCTGCCGTCAAGACAAAGTGAGACAAGCTTTCCATGTGCTATTAAGAGTCTTGAAGAAACTGCAGAATTTTTGAACGACATAAAATGCAACAATGCTCTTTTAACCTGGATTAATACCTTATTTGAGTGTTACGTTGTTGTATGTAAACTATAGTCTGTGCAATGATAAAAACTGATTGTAAAATTAGCTGTGTGAACTGTCGACTTTGGCAAGATTGCTCGAGTTGCACAGTAAACCGAGGAATATACTAGATAAAATCTTTCTACTGCATCGATCGTTTTCCTTAAATAATTTTTATTTCTTTCAGAATAACTACGAGAAATGTATATGCAAGTTCTGTACAATTTTCTGTTTATGCTTGGGATTGCTTTAAAAAAAACGAGTGGTGAAACAGTTTGAAAAATGGGATGCTGACACTTAGTGCACTTAAAACCCCCAAAATATTTCGTCCAACAGCAATCCTTCGGTTTGCTCTGGATATACTTCAGAAAAATCAGTTCTTCAGATTATTGTGTTGGCTCCAGTTAACGTTTTCAATCTTTTGTTCTGAATCCCAATTCTTCAGTGTCTATAGAGGCACGTTAAAAATACTGCCATTTTCCGAGAACTGTGTCTTTGATTGCATCAACAAACTGTGCAGGCACCCAGTAGACCCAATATTGTGAGGCTTCTGTCGGACCCAGTTGAAATGCCTATAGGGTGACAAACAAAAACAAACAAAAATATATTTATAGAAATATGAATATGCATGATTTGACCTTCTTCTGCAGTGTTTTTGTCTTACAGCAGCAAGAAAAAAAAAAAAAAAAATTAATTAAAAAAACAATCCTGTTTGAGAATGACAGATACAATGCATAGCTTGTTAAAAACATTCCAATAAACACATACCATCATATGATAGTCCTCGTGACCCTCTATTGGCTCAGTCACAACATTTTTGATGGAACCCATCGGGATTTTTTCTGTTCTTTCTGCAAGCCAGAAAAAATAAAATAAAAAAAATAAATCAAGATAAGCATAATTTGAGTATTACCAATAGAAATGTATTTAAATAATTAAATCACCTTTTGTTCCGATCCATAACTGATCCTGTTCCAGTTTAAAAGTAAGTCGTACTTTTCCGCCAGATTTGTTGTACATTCCTGATAAAGGCACTGTTGGCAGACGCTCCTGTTTAACAAATAAGAAATCACTTGGATCTCATTAGTGTGCACAAGGAACTTATTGTAAGCCCTTAAAAGAACTTTACAGCTGGGGAAATGAAGGACAGGATCACATGATCACTAAACCACCACCCACTTGATGCTGTACCGTGAAAAATGCACACTCATAAATATATACACTGCTGTTTAAAAGTTTGGGATCAGTAAGATTTATGTTTTTTAAAGAACTCTTTGATGTGCATCAAGGCTGCATTTATGTGATCAAAAACACTGAAAAAACCCCCAGTAATAATGCGAAATGTTATTACAATATACAATTATGGTTTCTATTTAATATACTTTAAAATAAAGTTTATTCCTGTTATGCAAAGCTGAATTTTCATCAGCCATTACTCCAGTCTTAAGTGTCACATGATCCTTTAGAAATCATTCTAATATGCTGGTTTATTATTAGAGTTATCTATGTTGTCAACTTAAAGTATTAATTTCTTTTAAAACAAGAAAGAAAAAAAAAAAAAGTAGTGTATATTGTTAGAAAAGATTGCTATTTTAAATAATTGCTGTTCTTTTTTAAATTTTTATTCATCAAAGCATCCTGAAAAAAAAGTGTCACAGGTTCCAAAAAAAAAAAAAAGTGTTTCCAACACTGATAATAATCAGCATTTTAGAATGACTTCTGAAGGATCATGTGACACTAAATACTGGAATAATGATGCTGAAAATTCAGCTTTGATCATAGGAATAAATTTAATTTTAATGTATATTAAAATAGAAAAATGTTATTTTACAGGTTGGATAACAACAGTCTTCACAATACCTTCTTTTATGTCCTCCGAAAGAAAGCAAGTTATATAGGTTTGGATTGAAATGAGGGTGAGTAAATGATGACAATTTAAATTTTTGGGAGAACTATCCCTTTAATGCATTTTATTAATTTTTTATTTAATATGGAAATATAATTTTTTTAACAGAATGATACTCTAAAATGTCTTTTGAGACATTTTTGAGACAAAAGTCATTGAGTCACTTATTTATGTAATTGGTTCAAACGGCTGATTCATTCAGAAATTAAGTAAATCTTTATGAATGGGCCACTGAATTGGTTCACCCGATTCCTCCAAAACACGGATTCGTACAGTAAAGAAACACCACTGTGTGATGCTTGTAGATGCACAACAGTTCTGCTGTGGCTTTATACGTTACATTTTTGTTGGCAAAATTGAGAAAAAACAGATTACAACACAAAATATGAAATAAATATATGTGACCTTGGACCACAAACCAAAATTGAGATTTATATATCCCCTGAAAGCTAAATAAATAAGCTTTCCATTGATGTAGGATCAGATAGGACAATGTTTGGCCGAGATATGACTATTTGAAAATCTGGAATCTGAGGGTGCAAAAAAAAAAAAAAAAATCAAAATATTGAGAAAATTGCCTTTAAAGTTGTTCAAATGAAGTTCTTAGCAATGCATATTACTAATCAAAAATTACATTTTGATATATTTACAGTAGGAAATTTACAAAATATCTTCTTGGAACGTGATCTTTACTTAATATCCAAATGATTTTTGGCATAAAGAAAAATTTATAATTTTGACCCATACAATATATTTTTGGCTATTGCTACAAATATACTCATGCTACGTACAACTGATTTTGTGGTCCAGGGTTACATATAATATACAATTTGAAATATTACACAAAATTAACTTCTTATGTACTGAACAGCTGCATACAATCACACTCGTGCTATGCGGGACAAAAACATATACAAATAGCATATGAATTATGGACATTTTTGTCCCAATATCTTAAATTTTAGGGGCGCATAACTGCATTTATTGACTACATGACACAGTGAGTTGTTGCCCAGTCAACTGTATGAAACATAAAGTGGTAAGGGGGGCAGTGAGTTAACTGCATTAAAATATTTTTATTGTTTTATTTTTCCATAACTTATTAAAGGGGTCATGACATGAGAAATCAAATTTGCCTTGATCCTCAAGCATATAAGAGGTCTCTGTACCATTAATAAATCCTGCAAGTTTCATAGCATAGTAAACAAAGCATTTATTTAATCAAGCTCCAAAAATGACTCGTTTGGATCAGAGGTGGCATGTGATGTCACAAGGGCACAAACATTTGCATATTAACTGCCTCCAGGGCAAGGATCGCGTCAAAGGATTATGTTTGTTCAGACCATTGTGTTTTGTAAATGAGGCGAAGTGTAATGGAGAGTTCGCAAAGAAACATTTGTTGAAAGATGAAGCTATTCTGCATGCTTGGATCATGTTGTCAAAATACGTACTCATATGCAATAGCAAGGGGGCATTGAAACTTTTTTTTTTTTTTTCCTGTGTGCAAAGAATGTATTACCATAATAACTGAGCCTCAGGGAACATGCTGAAACAATAATTTAAAAAAAATCTATGACCCCTTTAAATTAATAAGTAAAATTGACAGCACTAATATATATATAAAATTAATTTTGCGTGGCATGTGTGCAATGATCTGGTACAGTCTAATCATATCCAATGCCTCACAGGTTTTGCTTACCTTAGCTCCTTTTATAGATGGCATGACATCATCTGGTTTTCCTTTGTCCAAAACTTTTCTATGTTGCTGAGAAAAAAGTAACCACAAGTACATTTATAAAATATAAGTTCATAGGTATATTTATAGGAATTCTTTTTCCTTTGTTAACATTATGTAAATAGGCTTCCCACCCACCTTTTGCCTGCACAATGGCTCCTTTTTGTTCTCCTCAGCTTTAACCTCTTGCTGAATAACTTCTTTTGGTGTATTTACAGCTAGTACATCATTTATTGTAGATCCAACCACCATAATCTTTGCACCATTTGTAACTTTGATTTCTCGAAGCGTCTTGTCCTCTGGTAGCAGTCCTTTGTACATCACTTTCTGCATAGCAGGTGGAAGACCTGATAACCATACAAAACACACAAAAAAGCATTTGTATTCTGCATATTGTATCGGGAGTCCACATTATCCATTTAAAACCAGTTTTAAGTAGCACGGGTATATTTGTAGCAGTAGCCAAAAATACATTGTGTGGGTGAAAATGATCGATTTTTCTTTTATGCCAAAAATCATTAGGATATTAAGGAAAGAACATGTTAGATGAAGATATTTTGTAAATTTCCTACCATAAATATATCGAAACTTAATTTTTGATTAGTAAAATGCATTGCTAAGAACTTCATTTGGACAACTTTAAAGGCAATTTCTCAATATTTTGATTTTTTTGCACCCTCAGATTCCAGATTTTCAAATATTTGTATCCCAGGCAAATATTGTCCTTTCCTAACAAACCATACATCAATGGAAAGCTTAATTCAGTTTTCGGATGATGTGTAAACCTCAACTTAAAACAAAATTGACCCTGATGACTGGTTTTGTGGTCCACGGTCCAAAAGGGACAGTTTGAAAGTCAGGTATTTTCCACATTTTAAAAATGAAAGTAATTACTGAAGGAGGTGCATTCTGGGATGCTTTTTTTTAGACTGTGTAAGCACTAAAAGTTCACCAACCTGGGATCCTTGTTATGTTATTTTCTTTTTGAATTGTGACAAAAAATACAACATTCACAAGCAAAAAGGCTAATGATAATTACCAGTGAGAGTGTGAATTTTCTCTTTCAGTTTAGCACCGGTGCCATCTAAAGGAATTTTAAGGTCATATTTGTTTTTATTCCAAATTATTTTCACATCCACCATTTCTTTCCCCTCGTCGCTTTCCTCTCCGTTGCTGACAGCAGCGGGCTGGGCTGATGTGCTTTCACCGTCGGCAAGAGATGCTTGTTCAGTCCCTGCTGCATCTTCTTGTCCAGCAGCTTCACACAACACTTCTGGTACCTTCTGTGTGACCTCAGCCTCCATTCCTACTACCTCACTTCCTGTGGGAACAATTATCAGATGAGAACGACTTTGACACAGAAATGTAGTTTTCAAAGTACAAATGCCTGTTTCTGAGTACTGATGTGACAATGTCAAACTAGTATTCAAGTATTAAAATAAATCAAACAAATCCTCATGGGACAGTATTTTATAACCTATAAGATATACAGTTTTTGAGAAAACAGTAACTATCTAAATCATACAGATAAAAGCTGAAACCATGTGTTTATTCTAGATTCCCACTTATTACTTGTACGTTTTACTTCTTTAACTAGACTGTCTCTAGTATACAGATTTTAAAAGCTAACTGACTAGCTGCTGTGTAAAGGCACAGAAACATCTAGTAAATTCTCTTATCGTTATTTGAACCCAACTGTTGAACTAAGACCAATAACTGTAACCACGAGCGATCCGATAGAGCCCGTGTTGTAACCGTACACAACTGACTCATCGGTAACTTAGCCAGCCCGCTGTGCTAATATTCGCAAGCTCATATCAAGAGTGTGTCTCAAAATTCAATGAGCTGCCTACTTAGACAGCATCTTTGGCTACCATGGGCTCGTTTGGAACGTTTGTTTAAACGTTCCAAACGTTCCCGCGATGCCCATAAACGTTAATCGAAAGTTCCAGAAATGTGCAAACGTTTCAGCGTCTCTCAGAAATGCTGTCTGGGTAGACAGCTCAGTAGATTTTGTGACACAGCCGAAGTTTTCGACATGGCTAATCACAGAATATCTAGCAATTATTTCACCCTGACAAGTTAAAAGAACGTCCGTTCAGTGTAATACAAGTGCCAAATAAGTGGAACTGATGTTATACGCCTATAAATAACACCGCAAAGACTGAGTAAATGGCATTTAAGTACATTTTCACGCTACCTACCATCCTGCGCCGCCATGATGATTGTGTACAATATGAGGAAAGGCTTCTGGGAAAGAGCGTGCTGTCAGTGCATGAGCTCTGCGGCTTCCCGTAGTGACTTTGCGATTTTAAAATCTGGTGACTGAAACGTAACGACGAATTATTTTCGAACCGTAAACGCAGTGAAATGTGAACAGAATTCAGACTTATTAGACAATAAATAAATCAATTTAAAAGTTGTTCAAGTGGTTTTGCCAACTTGTTGAAGTTTCTTTTAAAATTATTCGTAAACTTTATCATAACTATCCAGTTATCTATTAAGTTTACTGACGGTATTTCGCCCAATTGCTTCTTTGTCATCATATTTGCCTATTTATTAGGATTTTTGGATGCAAAGAATTGACTTCTCTAATTTTGTAAAAAAGCAATTTATCCCCAAATATCCGTATTAGCAAAAATATTTTACTGATTCTTTGAAAACAGTTTAGATTTATTGCTATTTCTTGCAAAAATGTTATGTCATGTCAGATGATTAATTGCGATTCATCGCGTTGTGATTACGTATTATGTGTATATAAATACACACACATACAGTATATATTTAGAAAATATATACATGCATTTATCAATTATATTTATATAATTGATATTATATATATATATATATATATATAATATATAAACAACATTTTTCTTAAATATATACATGCATGTGTGTGTGTTTATATATGCATAATGAATATACACAGTACAAGCAACATATATTATGTAAAAAAAAAAATACATATTTTTATGCGATTAATCGCGAGTAATCGGTTGATTCTTATTTATTTATTTATTTATTTATTTTACACCATACTCTTCTACGGTTTAATACTATAATTTTAGAAATTCTTGTATTGTGACCTCTTTTTTAATTGTCTTTAATTGTTCTTGTAAATGTTGTATGTTTTGTTGCAATTCAAAAAGATAAGAACATTTACCTATTGGAGTAAAATAGACCAAACTTTTAAAATAATTGTCTTAAATTGAAGATGCATTATTCTGTGTGATAATTTGCTACCGTGGTTTATTTGTATGTCCCTTTTAAATTAACCCGAAGCATTATTTACTGTACTTATTTATTTATGTATATATTTTTTAGTATTTACGCTGTCATTCTAGCTCTGTAAAGTAAAAAAAAAAAAACAAGAGCATCCCAGATGTGACGTAGCCTGTCAACGTTTGATGATTTCCAAATAATAGCGATCGACCTGCGCTCTGTGAATATTGCATACAGATCTACGGATGATCTACGCGTAAACTTACCCTACCTTACCTTGAGGGGTTAGTGATCTTTTAGCGCTTACACAACCGACAACCTTTGAAAGCAATATGTAAACAAGTACAGATCAATTCACGCACATTCTAACGTTCATAAGACGTACGGTGAATCTCTGCTTTTAAAGATTGCGCGTAAGCGATATAGCAACAACAGCCACTGCGTGTTAAAGTTTGGCTTTGTGAATTCGGTAAGTTATTGCAGTGATACAGTGTTATTGACGGCATGTGTAACAATTAGCACAATGCTGTAGCTAACCTGGAATAACTAAAGGTTATGCGGTCGCTCGTAGGAATACATTAAACCTAAAATGTATTTATCAAATCATCTTGAAGCAACACAATAAGCAGCATACTGTACATACGTTTTACATATGTAAAATCAAATTATAGCTTCTCCTCGTCATTCTGGGCCATTGCGTCTTGTGAAGTAGTTGCCACGGAAACCATCACATGGATCTTGCATTCCAGTAACTTTCATCTCATGCTTGATGGTCACGAGGCGCGTGCACATATGTGACCACCAACTTGTGTTCGCTAACGTTTAACTGCTGTTAAGGATAGAATGATAGTAATAATAGTGTAATATACGTGTTGTAGATCACTAATGACTCAACCACTTGGTTTGTTTTCTAACAGTTTGCTTTCCTGGATACTGGTTGTAATTACATGGACCAAGGCACACTGGCTGAAACTCTGGCATACATGAGGATCTAAATGAGCTGAGGATGGCAGATATTAGGACGTATAATGTTGTTATTTTGGGAATAGGATTTTTGCTTATTTTTACAGCCTTCACCACCTGTGGTAATATCGAAGTAAGTTGTGTTTCATTCTTATTGCATGCTAGTGTAAATTATAGACTAAGACGCACGATGTGCTGCTATGTTTTTTAAAATATTTCAAATGTTTATTTTGTTGTGCTGAAATTTTAGCAGTATTTATGCCAAAACTTAAGAGCAGTTTAAGTTTTTAATTAGCATCAGTTTCTACAAAAATACAGCAAATGCTGTTATTTTACCACATAAAATGTCAGACATAGTCTTTTTGTGATTTTATTAAGTTTTATTTCAGTAACAATACCATGGTACGTGGTAGAAGGCAAGTGTTGTTGTTTTTTAGTTTAAGTTATTTTTTCTGTGAAAAACAACATTCAATAAAGAGTTTCAGTTAGACTATCTGAAAACAGTCTATTGTTGAGGTAAATCTGGGTCAGGCGTATCTCGTGTTTTTGATTTTCCCCATCAGTCAATGAATTATCCTGCATGACTAATGGCTCCTGCACCAAATGTCATGGTGGACTCATGTTAACCTCACAGTCACCCCACACAGGAACCCAATAACTCAATTCAACCATGACAGGATAAGGATGTCTTCTCATAGGCTTCAACAAGTAGTTCTATAGTTTGATCTGTATGTTGCATTTTCAGTGCAAAATTAACATATCAAGCAGTGTCTTGCAGTGTACAAGCTTCATGCACAATTATTTTTGTGTACAACAAACAGAATATTTTTAAATTCTTTTATTATTTTAATACATGCAGGTTTTTTTTACTTTATATTCACTACATGAAATATACTTAACTTTTTTAGAAAACTTTGTCATGCTACAGGGATATTTACAGTCATGTTAAAAAGTTAGGACACCCTATTGAATTCCATGGTTTTCCGTATCAGGACATCATTAAAAAAAACTGGTCCTTGGCTGGTCTTAAAATTTCGGAAATAAAACCTCAGATGAACAACAACACATGACAAATTGCACCGTGTCGTTATTTACTGAACAAAAATAAAGCCAGAATGGAAAAGCCATGTGTGACAAAGTTAGGACACCCTTACTGTTAACATTGGAATTAAAAGGGTAAATAACAGTCAAGCACTGCTAATCAAATACCTTTGATTAACTGATCATCAGCAAGTCTGAGCGACCTCTATAAAAGCATAAGCTTTGGCAGTTTGCTGGTCTGGAGCCTTCAGGTGTGTGTTAACACAATGTCAAGGAGGTAAGACATCAGCAATCATCTTAGAGAAGCAATTGTTGCTGCCATCAATCTGAGAAGAGTAATACGGCCATTTCCAAACAATTTGAAGTTTATTCACAAGTGGAAGACATTTAAAACAGACACCTCTCCTTCCAGGAGTGGTCGTCCCAGAAAATTCACCCCATGATCAGACCGTGTAAAGCTCAGAGAAATGGCAGACGACCCAAGAACTACACCTCAGACTCTACAGGCCTCAGTTAACATGTTAAATGATAAAGTTCATGACAATACCATTAGAAAAATATGGGACAAAAATGGCATGTTTGGAAGGCTTGGCAGAAGAAAGGCTCTTCTATCTTAAAAAAACATTGCAGCACAGTTTCGGTCTGCAAAGTTGCATCTGAACAAAACACAAGTCTTCTAGAATAATGTCCTTTAAACAGACGAGACCAAAGTGGAGATATTTGACCATAATGCACAGCGCCAAGTTTGGAGAAAACCTAAAGAACATATCAGCACAAACACCTCATACCAAAAGACAAGCATGCTGGAGGAGGGCTGATCATTTTGGGCTTGTTTTGTAGCCACATGACCTGGGCACCTCACAGTCATTGAGTTGGCCATGAACTCCTCTGTATATCAAAGTATTCTAGAGTCAAATGTGAGAGCATCTGTCTGACATCTAAAGTTGGGACAAAATTGGGTCATGCAGTTGGGACGATGTTCCCAAGCACACCAGCAAATCTACAACAGAATTGCTGAAAAGAAAAGAATCAAGGTGTTGCAATAGCCCAGTCAAAGTCCAGAGCTCATCCTGATTCAAATGCTGTGGTGAGAGCTGTGCATAAGCAAATGCCCACAAACCTCAATAAACTGGAGCAACGTTGAAAAGAAGAGTGGTCCAAATTCCTCCAGAATGATGTGAGAGACTAATAAAGCCACACAGAAAATGAATGCTTCAAGTTACCGCTGCTAAAAGTGGATCTACAAGCAATTGACTCACAGGATGTCCTAACTTTGTCACACATGGCCTTTCCCTCTTGGCTGTATTTTTCTTAAATAAATAATGACACTGTGTGATATGTCATGTGATGAAGTTTATCTGAGGATTTATTTTCCAAATTTTAAGACCTGCCAAGGACCAGATATTTTTTTTATTATGTCCTGATACAGAAAACCATGGAATTCAATAGGGTGTCCTAACTTTTTTACATGACTGTAGGTCAACAGCAAAAGTGTGTTTGTTTATTTATTTCCTTCCGTCCTTTTAGCAAACAGTGGTGAAAAGCTTGAATAGCACTAACTTCACTGGGAGTGGGTACCACAGGTAAGATCTCAGTCCTTCACCTTTTCTACTACATCCTGTATTCATAATTTAGAGATTTATGATGGATATGTAAATATAATACACTGCAATGTAAAAAAAAGTTTTCAGCATTGTGTTACAACATATTTGTTTCAGTCTAATGTAAAGTAGCATTATGTTATTTTAACTTGATTTAATGAGCCTTCAGAACTTTAAATTCAGGTCTTCTTCATCAGTAATTACATTACTACTAGTTTGACTTAAAATTTAAAGAGATCACTGGGTGTTAAGACTTGTATAGTTTAATATAACATAAATGATATCTTTTACTAAAATATGTAGTAGAAAACTCATTAAAGTTATTTAAATTATTTAAAAAATCCACATTGTGTTCTATATATATTTTGGGCTATGGGGAGCACCACTGCTTTGATTATGTCAAATAGTTGCACCCAATGAACTACCTGTTGCTATTTTTACTGCAACACAACTCAGAAAATAAAACACTGATACGATGCCACATTGTGCAGCTTTTGGTTGTAATTGTCAGTCGAAGGGCAACAAAAGAAGTGATGTAAGTCTTCACTGCTTTCCCAGTAATAAGAAGAGGAGAAAAGAATGAGAAGATGCCTGTTTACCAATAAATCTTTAGCCCTGATGCCTTTGAGGCTTTTAGTCGACCACAGCTATTGAAAGAGCTTACAAACGACAGAGACAAGAATCACTAGATGGCATTCTGGCAGGATATAAACATGCCGACGCTTGTCATGATGCCGCAGCCACTAAAGGTTTTCTCAGCGCGGATTTCACTCAATATCGGGAGCGTTTAGACTCCTTATGGGGAAAATCATTGGTATGGCATTTGGCTTAAGCCTACACTTACATCCATCGCCACCTGTAGGCTCTTTCAGTAGCTGTGGTCATCGAATCAGTATTTTATTTTCTGAGATGTGTCGTGGTAAAAATAGCATCAGGCAGTGCCAGCAGCTCACAGAGTGCAACCATTTTTCGTCATCGAAATGGGCACCCCCATAATCCAAAATATGAATGAAACAATGTGGATTTTTTAAATCTAATAAATCTTTCATAGGTTTCTACTACATATTTAAGTAAGAGACATCATTTATGTTATATTAAGCCATTCAAGTCTTAATACTCCGGGTTCCATAAACAATAAATTTGCATTTTTAGTCAATTGAACACTGGTGAGTTTGTAGCTAGGACAAAGAAATGTAAAAGAGACAATATGCAGCAGTTTAATGGTGCATTATTTTAGAGTGCATTATGATAAATAAGAGAAATAAAGGCTAAAAAGCGATATCACATATAAATATAAAATAAACTCTGGATGTAGATATGATAAAAATATGTTTGAAATGGGATATCCAATCATTTTGCCGCCTTCTTTTCACAGCCTTGGAATAATATATGGAGTTTTTTCATTCTGTAATGTGTTAGCTCCCACTATCGTTGCAATTATTGGACCACAGCTTACCATGTTCTTGAGTGGAGTTCTTTATAGGCAAGTATCTCAGATTTCTTATTGACTGTAGTCATCATGCCGCTGTTGTCTGTATTGTTCACATCTGTGTGTTTTTCAGTGGTTATATAGCTGTATTCATCATTCCATCCACATGGTCCTTTTATTTCACATCAGTGGTAATTGGCATCGGAGCAGCCAGTAAGTAGATATTTAAAACACGCAAGTACATTCATAGTGTATTTCATTTCATCAAATATTTCATAGCTATTCATCATCACCTGCCAGCTGGTAATTGACTGAATAGTTTACACAAAACTATTCAGTCAGTTATCACCCTCAGGCCATTCAAGATGTAGATGAGTTGTTCATCAGAGCTATTCCTTTAAAGACATAATTAAATAGTTTTTTTCATCAAATACAAAGCTTGTATGCAGTGCTGCAACTTTTTCTCAGCCTGTGTGGTTAGTCTTTTATGTATAGCAAACAGTATAGCAGATGTTTCACATTTTGAAATTCCTTCACCCACTCAAGCACTATGGTAAAGGCAGGTTCTAGTTGTCACTCAGAAAGGTATATTTGCATTGTTTGCATTGTTACACTGTTGAATCCATTATAGTCAGTCAAAATAAATCGCAGGTAGTTTAAATGACACTTACATTATGTAGTTAACGACTAATTATTTATTTGTTAAGAGGCATTTATATTTAAGTAGTGCGACACAGCTCATATGTGACCCTGGGCCACAAAACCAGTCATAAGTAGCACGGGTATATTTGTAGCCGTAGCCAACAATACATTGTATGAGACAAAATGATCAATTTTTCTTTTATGCCAAAAATTATTAGGATATTAAGTAAAGATCATGTTCCATGACGATATTTTGTAAATTTCCTACCGTAAATATATCAAAACTAAATTTCTGATTAGTAATATTCATTGCTAAGAACTTAATTTGGACAACTTTAAAGGTGATTCTCTCAGTATTTTGATTTTTTTGCACCCCCAGATTACAGATTTTCAAATATATGTATCTCACCAAATATTGTCCTATCATAACAAACCATCAATGGAAAGCTTATGTATTTAACTTTCAGATGATGTATAAATCTCAATTTAAAAATAAAATTGACCCTTATGACTGGTTTTGTGGTCCAGGTTCACATATTAGTTGTAAATTCATTTTCAGTCATATTAATGTTTGCAACCTGCCTTTTTGTGTCCACAGTGCTTTGGACAGCTCAAGGGCACTTTCTAGTGGAGAACTCTGATGCTTCCACCATCAACAGGAACACAGGATTGTTTTGGGCTTTACTGCAGTGCAGGTCAGGAAACACTTACAGAGAGCTCAGCCTGATGCACAGTTAACCTGAAATCATAATTGAGATTCACTTTAACATATTAACCTTAATCATTTTGTGATCATCAATGGTAAACTAATTGGGAATGTTAGGAGTCAAAGCAATAGATGTTTATCAGCAGCATTCAGATTAACAACTATATGTTGATCCAACCTTGTGTTATGTTCTTTCCTCTGTGAAATGAGATATTAGACAGAATGACTAATTTTGTCTTGTTCATATAAAATGAAAGTAAATAAATATATAATATATATATATATATATATATATATATATATATATATATATATAAATATCAGCTGAGATCATTACTTTTTCTGTTTTCATTTTAATTTAAGTTACCGTTTTATTGATTTTGTTATTGTTTTTTAATGTCTATAGTTTTTATTAATTTTTAATTTCAGTTTTAGTTATTTTAGTACATCACATTAAACTACATGACAAAGAGATATGTTGACTTGACAGCTAGTTTAAGTTTTATTTTTATTATTCTTTAACTTGAGTTAATGTTTATTTTATTTAATGTAATGTTAACCCTTTAACTGTCACCCATGAAAGTGAAAGTGCATGAAAGTGCACTATGCAAACTTATTATAATTTGTGAACGCTTTGGAATACAGACCTAAAGTTGGACTTTTTTTAAAGAGGACAATCAGCAAATTATCGCAGAAGCAGTTTCTGCAATAATTTCATAATATGAAAGTATCAAAAAGTTATAGAAATTTAAATTTACTGTAAAAATGCGCTACTGTTTTTTTTTATTTGTACTCTAAAATTGCTATAAAATTAATACCTTATGTCTAAATAAGTTTCATTGTAAATTTGAAGTTGATATGAAAAAAAAAAGTGAGGGTCCTTTCCAGATTTTATGTAGGGCGTTTTACCATAAACAGCCACCAGGTGCCATCCAAACTCCATTGAATTTTTTGTATGCATTTTTCTGTCACAAACGTCTAAGTTTCTGTCAATATTATTTAAAAGTTTTGATTGTAAGTACCTTAATACATTTTGTAATATGACACCTGACACCACCCACTAAGAGCCACACAGCCAAAAGATTTTAAAGTACCATTTCCATAGTAACGCAATGTCCGATTTAAAAATGATTTTCACAGGATGGTTTGATTACTAAATGATTACTAAAATACAGTATGTGATGGGCAAAAAGGACAATAAGGACAAATAATTGTATGGAAAATTGCAGCTTGGACATTCTACCTAAGCTCTCCTTTTGTGTTTAACTGAAGAAAAAAAAGTCATATTGGAGGAGTTATGCAAACTTACTAACCAAGTCATTAAAACCATCAAGAGCTATGTTTAGCCACCTAAAACTGTCCATGATTTCTGTATGAAAAGTTCTATTTGTGTTTTCTTTCCAGTATGTTGTTTGGAAATCTATACGTTTATTTTGATTGGAATGGAAAAACTGAAATTTCAGGTAACATGATTGTTTGAAAATTGTACTTTGATGAAACTTGATTGTGTTCACTCTTTAATTATGTTAATCAGCACTTATTTAATCTACGCTAACCACAATATATACTAATACTATGCTATTAATGACAAAAATATTTCAAAATTTAAACGTAAATTGAGGGTTTTTTTCTGTCACATTTTTACCTGCAGATAGAGACAGAAAGATTATGTTTACGGCTCTGCTGGTCATCTCAGTACTCGGGACACTAAGTTTTCTTGCACTGAGGAAGGTCCGTCAGCAAGAAGAGGCTCTCTCTGAGGAGGAGGGCCAGTCTCTGTTATCGGCAAGACTGAAGTAATTTCACTCGTTCATTTAGTAAATCATGATGTTGAATTAGAGATTCCACCTTGCACTGAAAACAAAGTATAGTTTTACATTTTCTTTCACAGATCCAGCAATAAGGATTTTTGTTCTGCTTCCCTATCTGGCCAGAAATTCAGATTAATACTTAAAAAATAAAATCTAATAAATACAACAAATAATTTTATTAAGTTTTAAACTACTGTTGGAAAACAGTGGTAATTGCTACTTACTGATACTTATTTTTGATTTTTCATTGGTAGCTGATATAAATTGTTGTGTAATGTTATTTTAGATATAAACAAAGAGCAACATCTGCTGTGACGGAAGCTAAAACAGAGTTCAGTAAGTTAATTTTCCAAAAATATATCTTACAAATTGTCAAACTGGACATCCATTGTAGTTCAAAACACTTTTTTACCCTTTTCCCCCTTTAGAGACGATTTTAGAAATCTTCAAAACAAAAACCATATTGTTATTAAGTTTCTGCATGGCATACAGCGGTAAGGACATCACTAAAGTACAAACGCCCATTAATTCTATAAGCATTTGAGCGTGATGAATATGTTTTGATTGCTGCTGTCTCATTAAAGGTTTGGAGCTGTCATTTTACAGTGGTGTTTATGGAACCTGCATTGGAGCTACGACACACTTTGGCGACGCAGCAAAAGGCTTAATCGGCATTTCAGGCATTGTGGTGGGAACTGGAGAAATCGTTGGTCAGTGCACTTTGATTACGCTTGCATTTTAGTATTATGGACATCTAATGATAAACTGAGCAGATACTTTAATAGGATTGGATGCTGTCTTTTGTTTGCAGGAGGAGGATTGTTTGGTCTTGTATTGAAAAATAACCGTTTCAGGCGCACTTCAGTCGTCTTCTTAGGAATGGTTGTGCACTTTGTGGCCTTCTACTTGATATTCCTCAACATACCAGAGGATGCACCTGTGGTTTTCCAAACAAGCTCGCAGCATAAGCCATATCTGGTACCAAGGTATAATAAAACATAATTTAAGAGAGATTTAAGAGATCTGAAAAACTAAAAACTGGCAGGGAATGCATTAACTGATAAAAACAGATGCAGTAAATGCAATATAAGTATCTGCTGAGCTAATTTTTGTCTCCTAAAGAGTGCACTGTTCCATTGTTGATGGGGCTGTGTTTATTTGTTCACTCTTGTAGCGTGTCCATCGCCCTGCTATGCAGCTTCTTGCTGGGTCTTGGGGACAGCTGTTTCAACACTCAACTCTACAGCATTCTGGGCCGGGCGTTTGCTGAACAGAGCGCACCAGCCTTTGCTATATTCAAATTCATACAGGTAAAGACAGTCTGCATTTATGTAAATTGTATTTTACTTGATATCAGCAATCCAGCTGTGTTATTGAATCAAAGAAGATACAGGTTAATTTGTTTGCGTAATACTGTGTCGTAGGGCTGGATGATAAATCGATAACGGTAATTATGGGGCGATATAAATTTCCTTGATAAACAATAACTTTTTAATGGTTAATCAAAAAGCATGCCTGATTAATTAAAATCATGAAACGTATACAATTTAACATACATTTATTATAAGTTTAACAAAAATTAAATTTTTAGTGGCATATGAAATGTTTTATTTATTCTCACATTCTATTTACCAAATTCTGTTTAGGCATGTTTAATTGTTTGAATGCATAGAAGGACTTTAATGTATTAAAATGTATTTATACAATAGCCCTATGAACATTAAAAAATAACATTTACACAGATGTGTGCATCAGTGTCAGTAGATTAATGGATAACTGACATTCTTACCTTATAGGCTATTTTCATTGATGATGAGTGTTTTTTTTTTTAATAATTTGAAGAACTGCTGATTTCTGATCAGCATGTAGAGAATATAAATAATATAAAATACGTGTGCTTCATTTAAAGCTATTTATGTTTTCTCCTTTGGCAGATACAGTATACCCTATAACTTTCCTCATGAATAAATGCATTTAAAGTTCCAGTAGCCAGTGAATAAGCTCAGTATTTTTTTTATAAGTACTTGATTAAAAATTTGATACAGTGTGACAATAATTCAGTCCTTCTCTCAGTCTGTTTTTGCAGCTGTGGCATTCTTCTACAGTGGCTACATACTGCTGACCTGGCAGCTCCTCGTGATGGTCATCATGGGATTCACAGGAACGCTGTGTTTTTTCATGGTGGAGAGGATGCAGAATATGTCAGTTGACACACTGGAGTATTAGGCTGGAGTCTTTCTCAGGACACATTTCAGTAAGTCTTCTACTTGCACTATTTGTTTGTTGTAAGATGAATTTGGAAGTATAAAACACTATGCGTGATTTATTCCAAAGTGCCTTTGTAGAACTTTTTAGGACCTTAAAATACACATGGAATTACAATTTGTTATTTTTATTTAATTTACATGCTATGACAGAAAAATGTTAGTTGGAATTGCATTACAATTTTCCATATCTTCAATGGAATTGTATTTTCAAATGATGTTACATATATTAAAGGAGAAGTCCACTTCCAAAACAAAGATTCACATATAATGTGTTTACCCCCTTGTCATCCAAAATGGTCATGTCTTTCTTTCTTCAGTCATAAAGAAATTTTGTTTTCTGAGAAAATTTCATTTCTGCATTTCTCTCCGTATAATGGACTGGTACGGTGCCCCAATTTTGAACTTCCAAAAGGTGGTTATTTTCATTAAAAAAAATACAATTTAAATACTTTTTAATCTCAAACGCTCATCTTTCTCTCCCTGAACTCTGTGTATTCTGGCTCAAGACAGTTATGGTATGTCGAAAAACTCCAATCGTATTTTCTCCCTCAACTTCAAAAATCATTTCAAAATCATCCTACATCGCTGTAAAAGTACCGACCCAGTCTTTGCAAAGTGAACATGCAAAGAAGATCAAACACCCTTAACAAAAAAGGTAAAACAGCGATATAGGATGATTTTGAAGTTGAAGGAGAACATGAGATGGGACTTTTTCGACATACCCTAACTGTCATGAACCGGAACAAAACAGTCCAGGCAGAGTAAGACAAGACGAGCGTTTGATGTTAAAAAGTATATAAATTGTATTATTTTTATGAAAATAACCAATCATTTCACTAGATAAGACCCTTCTTCCTCGCATTTGGTTTTGTTGAACCCGCAATTAAAATGCATTTTGGAAGCTCAAAATCGAGGCACCATATCAGTCCATTATATGAAGAAAAATACTGAAATGTTTTTCTCAAAAAACAATTTCTTAAGAAAGAAAGACCAAGAACATTTTGGATGACAAGGGGGTGAGTACATTATATGTGAATCTTTGTTTTGCTTTAAAGGTGCACTCCCTTAGGTTTGTTTATGTTATGTTGACTGACACGGTAGTCATCTTATACTGACACCTAGTGGTGTAGTTGCAGCATCATGCAAAAGCAAATATGGAATTTCACTTGACTTTGTTATTCCATGAGTGAAAGTGTCAGATTACAGCCAGGTTAGCAAGATAAAACTAGTATTCAGCTGGTCATGTGATTTCAAGGACCTGCTCCATGTAAAATATAATACTGATATGACTGGATCCTTCATTTGATGTGAGATTTTGAACAGATTTTGTGAAGTATTGTCTCTTTATGTGTATTATGTGTTGAACAAATACATAATGAGGAGAAATATTGAGTGCACCTTTAAGTTTCGTGTAAAAGGATGTTGATGACAATCGGATGATGGCTCAGTAATTAACTTCTAAATATATATATACACCATACAGCATATAATTTATAGTAAGAAGTGTGGAATCATTAAAGGGGTCATCGGGTCATTCTTTAGGGTAGGGGTATCCAACCCTGTTCCTGGAGATCAACCTTCCTGCAGAGTTTAGTTCCAACCCTGATCAAACAACTGTCTGCAATTATCAAGTGCCCCTTCAGATCCTAATTAGTTGGTTCAGGTGTATTTGATCAGGGTTGGAGCTGAACTCTGCAGGAAGGTAGATTTCCAGGAACAGGGTTGAGCACCCCTGCTTTAGGGTCTTAATGAAAAGTCTATAACATACTTTGGTTAAAATTTCTCTGTGGTGGTGTAAAAAATACCCTATTTAACTTGTCAAAATCAGCCTTTTTCAGAGCAAGCTGTTTTGTTGCATTTACCTTTAAATGCTAATGAGCTCTGCTCGCCCCACCCCTCTCCTGTGGGGTGACTAGAAGTACTGTTTACCAGTGTTGCCAAGTTTGTGCTTTTCCCGTGGAATTGGGATACTTTAAAACTGTTGCCGTGGGTTGTTTTTCATGTCTGCGGTGTGGCGGGAGGAGCAAAACGACGGACACAGTGGGCGTGACGTCAGGCCTCGGAGAGGCTTTTATTAAATACTAAGATAAACAAAAGTGTCCAAAAGGGGGAAATAAAAGTGTCCAAAATAAATAGGGGATCTGGTGTCCTTGACGTGCAGGGGTTCCGTGAATGAGGGGCAGTGTTCAGAAGGGAAGGGTCCAGGTAAGGGGCGGAGTCTGGCGGCTGCACTCGCTCCCCACCGAGGTCCGTGGCATGAGGGGCAGTGGCTTCATTTAGCGGCTTCGTCCACTTTGGCTGCGGCACTTCCTGGGCCGGGTCAATCTGCCCTGCATCCTGGTCCAGACGACGGACGACGACGGTGAGGGGC
The DNA here is from genome assembly GCF_022985175.1 of Labeo rohita. NCBI lineage: Eukaryota > Metazoa > Chordata > Actinopteri > Cypriniformes > Cyprinidae > Labeo > Labeo rohita. The sequence goes on along the minus strand of NC_066871.1, from coordinate 9,493,210 downwards.
GGTGATTACGGACGGGGTGACGATGATAATTAGGGGGAGGCAGCCGACTCGTCATAGCGGGTTAAAGCGACCCCGATAACGTGATATTTAGCTCCTGAAATATGAATTTTGCCAGGTGAACCTCACCAAAAATGTGTATTTTACCACCCAGAATGCAATTTTTACCAGGGAAACCCCTCCAAAATGGGATTGGGCTAGTTTTGGACTATTTTTGAATAGCAATTGGACAGGTTTTGTTGTAAAAACCTGGCAACCCTGCTGTTTACTTTAGCTGCATTTAGCCGTATTCAGCTGCGAAACTTGCTAACTAGCACATTATTAAGAAAGGCGATTTGCAAAGATGCATAAAACCCCCTTATACACACTTCTGGTGAGTTGCACAAACATAGACATATTTATGTAAATCACAATGTAAATTAAAAGTAACGTTAATGTTATGATCATTATTACATCCAACAACAAAACACCTCAGTCGCTTAGGAAACATTGTTGTCTTCCCCTGCACCAGCGTCGAAACAATCGGTCGGACTGTTTATAGCTCATTTAGCTCATTTAGGGCGGGTCTAAGGTAAGACGGACGTGTCAGACAACTATCGTGGGAGTGGCCTTGGTCTGTGTGACGTCACATAGGCAAGATGCTGAGAATGGCTTGATTTGAAAAAGGGGATATTACTTATAAAGATTAAAAAAATACCACTGGGTGGATTTTTATCATTATAGGGTGTTTGTGTACACACACTGCCAACATACATTTATGTTCAAACAAGACGTAAAAGCGCGTTTAGCATCCGATGACCCCTTTAAGATGTTTTATGTTTTTGAAAGAAATCACTTATACATGAATAGAAGAAACTGAATTGATTTGTCTACAACAGTGGAGCTGTATCATTTCAGTTAGGAAAGCATTTCTCTCAGGGTCCTGCTGTATAATTGTGTGATTTTTTTAGGATCTGTAACTCTAAAAGGCTAATGGCATGCCAATTCGCTTTCAGATTTTGTTTCTAAAATGATTTTATACTGTACACCCTGTGTTTCTTTATTGTGAACCATTTTAAAGTTGTTATAACCATACTAGATATAACCACACCAGCTGGTTCAGAAACTGAAAATATTACTCATAGATAGCCAGACAGTGATGTCACTGTGCCACAAGGCAGTCAGAACTAGTTTAAACAGTGTTTACACAATTGTGGTCTTCATGAGAAATGTCTATGTGCGTGTGTTCATGCATCACAAAAGTGCTATGTGATGCAACAGCTGTCCAGCCCTACAGTTACATGAAAATGACTTGTTCTGGAACCAGTTTAGTAAATGTGCTTTTTTAAAGATTCAGTTGCCTATAATAAGAATAATAATGACTAAATGAAGTATTAAGTTTTGCATTACGTTTTACATCGCATAAAATGTGCTGAACATTACACTATCAATATATTTTTATGCATAATATGTGATGTAGTTCAGTCTGTATTTTATATGTTTTAATGTGTAATTTGAATGACAGTATCTTTTTACATTTGTACTACACACCTGCTAATTAAAAAAAAAACATTTCATGAGATTGCAGCTATGCAATAATTTATATGTGTCATATTGTAAATATTTGTGTTTAGAATCGGTATGAAATATTCTAACCTTTGGGTTTGATTTGATGTTTTAATGCATTTCAATAAAGAATTATTATTATAATGTGTTCATGTCTGTGTATTTCTATTAGCATAAATTATAATTTTACCCTTAATTTGCATGTTTCCACCCATGGTGCTGTCATTTTGTTTTTGCAAGCGACAACGGGGTACCAGTTCTAACGCCATGACAAAAGTTAGAACAAAGCATGCTAAATGTTCTGTTGTTGACTGCACAGACAAGCACAGAACACTATTTAGAGTCCCAGCCTTTTATTTATTTATTTACTGTATATTATGCTGGCGCCACAAAAATCTAATCCAAACATGCGTTTTCTTTCCCAGCTGTTAACCTTCACAGACATAACCGACTGTTTTTGTAACTCCTGTGTTTTTTTTTTTTTTTTTTTTTTTTTTTTAACATAAACTTGTGTGAATTTGACAGTTTAAGTGCAATAAGACATGAAAGAGAACTTAGTTTAGCACTCACGTGCCATGTGACAGCCGCTTTCTGTGTGCGTGCTTCGGATGTGTGCATTCAGAAAACTCTTTAGCAAAAGTTTAAGCAGATATGGCTTTAAAACGATAAAATGATATAATAAATGATCTGTGGGGTATTTTGAGCTGAAACTTAACATGTTCTGGGGAAACCTGGGACTTATATTACATATTGTACAATTGGACACAATAGGTCTCCCTTAAAAAAAAAAAAAATTTAAGGGCTCCAGACTGCGACTAAAATAAAAATATTAATTTGCGAGTGAAGTTTTTGCTGAGTATATATATATATATATATATATATATATATATATATATATACACACACACTTTAAATTTTTAGCAAGTAACGCCTTTTTTCTTGATTGTTTTGCGATCACATCTTTTGTATGTTCAAGTATTAAACTGACACGATGCGCATCAAGTTTTAGTGGAAAAAAAAAAAGACTTTCAAACTGTCCTCATCTCTGCCGAACAGCTGCATTGACGGCACACATGCTAGACGCATATCTAGTTGTGCAGCTTGACACAGACCGAAAATGACGGAGACGTTCGAAGTCCATTTCGTGCACAATTTGAACAAACTACAACAGGTAAATCACTGTAGCTACTCGCTGGTCATTAAAACAGTCCACGCTTCCAGTACCGATGTTCATACGTTTTATTTTTTTGGATATGGAACACTGAAAACTACATACAAACAAAACAAAGAAAACATTATTTTACACACAACAATTCGAAGGACATCAACACAAATAAAGAAATATACAAAACATTAACACATTTACCGTGTTGGCCTTGTAACCCACAGTATTATGGTGAGGAGCTGTAACATACATGTCTGAATTCAAGTCCCGTCATTGAGTATGTGCGAACACGTCCAGGTTAAATTATAGTCAAGAAGGGTCACGTGACATTCAACTTAGTCATACTTAGGAATACAACAAAAACATAATACCATACCGACAAAATTAGAAAATCAACACACATACACAGAAATGCACATTTAAATTGTGAAATTATGAAAAAATACACAATATAAACATCAACAACTGACCCGCAAATACATCATTCATAACCCGTAACTAAAATATCAGCGCCAGCTACACATCTGTGTGGATATTGGCAATATCGTTAACAATTCTCGTTTTTAATCGATACTATGACTTCTTCTTTTCAAGATCTTAGTCTATATGCTGTGTCCCGTTAATGCGTGAACTTTATATTAGCCTATTTGTAGCGCACTTGTCGTAGTAATAGCAATAAGCTTTGTGCTTTGTTACTTTTTAATAAATAAAGCACCAGCTAAAAGTATTATGGCAAATTCATAACGAAATCAAACAATATATGTGGTTTTGGCGCTCTTTAACGCCACAGGTGCGATCGTTCTGGCGAACCCATTATATCTTTGTTTTTACTACTGTAGCACGAAATGGACATGAATTAACAAAAAAAGTTAGGCTATATTATGAGAGCCTACTGTACAACCTACTGAAATGTCTCATGTAATCGCTCGTTCTGTGTCAACCCTGGTGAAAAAACCAGCACATGCTGGTAGGTATGTTTTGATGCTGGTTCAAGCTGGTCCTTTGCTGGTTTATGCTGGTCCTTGACCAGCAACATGACCAGCATAAACCAGCAAAGGACCAGCTTAAACCAGCATCAAAACATACCTACCAGCATATGCTGTTTTTTCACCAGGGAAAATGTGTAAAGGTGCACACTATTGTGTAACCATTGTCACGTAGCAATAGATTTACCTCAGAATAACCATTCGGTGTCACCAGTCAGTTAGAAAAAATAACTACACTGTAAAAAATAAAAAACACAATTTGTTGGGTCCGCTTAAAATAATTTGTTACCCTGCTGCCTTAAAATTTTAAGTTCAGTTAACTAAAATAAGTTTAGTCAACTTGAAATGTTAAGTTGTACTAAGTAACAATTTAGATATTTGTGTTTACTAAACTTAACAGATGGGTAAGTAACCCAGCTGCCTTAAAATGTTAAGTTGATTCAACTCAAATATCTAAGTTGTCACTTAACAGTATAATTTAACATTTCAAGTTGAATAAACTTTTTTTGAGTTGACTTAACTTAAAATTTTAAGGGAGCCAGGTTACAAATTATTTTAAGTTGACTCAACAAATTGTTTTTTACAGTGAATAAAGAGGAGTATTTTGCTATATTAATGCACTATTGCATATTAATATTTTTGCTTAACCTGTTGTCTACATGATAAAAACATGAAAGAATGCAAGCTAAAGATAAAATTCATCACCTCCCATAAAATTAGTGCATTTGATTAGAGTTGGAACTAAACTCTGCAGGTCATCTGCGCTTCAGGAGCGACGTTGCCTATCCCTGTTTTAGAGCATAGTTAAAAAGGCTGATATGAACTTTCTATTTGAATAATGGGCGAAAAATGCAAAGAAGAGGTCCAAGAACTTGGCTGCACAGATGTGCGATCTTGGCCGTTGCTGTGGGGGAATTTCAAAGCTCCACATGCATCAAGTGCTTGTTCAGTGCGGACGCTTGTGCACCACTGTCCTTCTGTGCTCTTCGTTAAACCTTGAAATGCCTGATATCCTTCATCACTTAGTGTGATGCTGCCGTCATGCAGAATCAGAGAAGGATTTGTGCTGGTGATGAGATTTTTCATGATGCACTTCTCACCAGCATCATTTGAAAGGTTCACACGAACATCTGAATCATTTCTCTTGTTCAAAACACTGTTGAAGCCCTGATATTCGTCTTCCAGAGTATCAATAGTGGGAGAGTTAAACTGGCCATTGCTTGAGTCTGAAACTTCCCTCTTGCTGGATTGATGGTAATGATCCTCGCTCAGGTGCTCCACATATAAGGAATCATCAGTGGCTGATTCCACATATGACATATTGCTGAAAACCATTGGTCCGGAACTACTGCCCGAATCTTGGTTTGCACTGTTGCACTCTCTTGAGGAATGGACAATGTTAACACTACTATATGACCTGATCGTTGTAACCTGATTGTTGGGGGGTAACAGATTTTTTGTGATTGGATGCAATTTAAACACCTCATCCAAGGCATGCTCAACACATGACGGGATGTTGATGGTGCAGATGTTTTCTTCTTGGCTTCCAGAGCAAGCCTGGCCATATTTTACTGGTGTCGTCTCAATGCTGTGGGAACTTCTCCCATTGTTTGTATCTACTGAAACAGCTGAGATCCTATCAAAAGATATGTTGAAGTATTATTAATCAGAATAGGAATAACGCTAATCTGTCATGTGTTTCTGAGGAAAAAAGAAGTATCAAACAAAAGAACATACAATTTATTTTCCTCCTGAAGGTCCAGTGTGGAAATCTCTACATGGATCGGAGAAAACTCCATAACAGATAGAGGCAAAATATGATCCTATTAAACATGAGAGGAATAATAAGGGGTTTATTTTGAGCCACATTATGAACTATTAACATTGTTGGTGGTTATTGCAGGATCTTTCTCCTACCTTCTCCTCTCCAAGATTTGCATCTATTTTAGGCTTGGAGATTTTGTCCCACCAATTCCTCTTCATACTGTAATGAAAAAGTACATCAGAAAAGTGCATCAGAACTGAATTTGTCAAGGATGCATAAAGGAATAGCGAAACTATTAAAAGATTTGTTATCGAACGACTGAAAAACACAGAACAGAACTCACCTCAAAACACTGATAAAGATAATCAAAATGATGATGATTAAACCAACACAGAGAGGTGGAATCAGTATTTTGGCTATTTCGTTTGGGGATGAGGCTGTAAAACCATATATACAGTAGATTAATTAGAGTTATTAAAGACAATTGATGCCGGTAGCGTGGCCGCGGGTGAAAATGCCAGCTGGACAACAGCACAGAAGCAGACAGAATGACAACGAAAGAGAAGTCAAATAAAAGAGCGCAAGGACTGCAGGGAAGTAGTGTGTGACACAAAAAAAGTGCAAAAAGTCACTCTACATGGTTAGATTTTTGGATCAGAATCCATCACATCTTACGCACTCAAAATTGGTGAATATCACAGCCAAATCAGAAGCGCAATAGAAAATTTCTCATATCAGTAAATTTTATGACTGCTACAGTAAATGTTATATTGTATTATTATATATATATTATGTTATCAGTTGTGGAATCCAGCCATTATACAATTGAGGCAGTTTTAGCCTGCTTTATTGCGTATTTTCATTTTATGCAACGTTACACATTAAGAGTGTACACAACGAACAGAATCCAACCTATAAAGGAGTGCTAATGATACAAAGACAGGTGTGGGTGATTAATCAATAATGACTTAACAAGGAACGGAACAGGAAAAACCATATATGGACACAAGAGGGAGAAACCAACAAAACAGTCCAACGGGGGTGTGACAAAGGGCAAAACCAACACAAACAGTCCAAGGGGTCTGACATTACACCCCCCTCCCGGAAGGCGCGACCTCGCGCCATAGAAAAACAAAAACAAAAACGAAAGAGTGGACGTGGGAAGATAACAAAAGTTTCATCGTGGGAGGAGGCTCAGGCGGAGGACGGACTCCCGGGAGGAGGACAACAGAAAAATTTCAGGGTGGGTCTGATGGAGGGAGGAGTCAAGGAGGAGACAGAGATGTCCAGGGTGGGTCTGACAGAGGGTGGAGCCAAGGAGGGGACAGAAGGGACCCGGAGCAGGAGGAGCCAGGTGAGACCCAGACCGCAGCCACGATGGTAGCCCACGGCGGAGTACGCAAGAACAGTTAACTGTGAAGCTGTTATTGTCTAACATTCCCAATTTTCTGATGTATGTCCTTAATTGAATTTTATGTTTGTATTAATTAAGCATTTATAATGCTAATACTTGCACTTAAAATAGAAATTTCAACCGAAACTGACATGGTTTCTAGAGAGCAAAGATTTTGTGAAAAATAAATGAAAGTCTCTTTTTGATAATCACTAGTCTAGTGATTATATGTTATATTGTGTTGTCATAATTTTTTTATTGCAGTAATAAAGATTACAGTAGGCCTACATACAAAACATACAAAAGTCCTTTCAATAATAAATGACTTACGGTTTAATAGTTAACAGAGGTAAAAAAAATCTTAAGAAATAAACGGAAAGGAGTAAACAAATATATTCAAAAATGTTGTAATAATTAAGGTTGTGTATTTTAGCTTTAATGTACGTTTTTTTTTAAACAAAGCAGCTGATATTTGCCAAAGCGACAGCAAGAAGCTAGTGGAGTGCAGAGTCACTTTCACTCCAAAATGGCGGAAGCGTAAGGCTGCTGCTGGGCGCCGCTATTGCAATGGAGTGTTCTATTGGTTTTCACTTCTTATCAGTATAAGTTTTTTGGCTGGGGATAGACTTACATGTGGTGAACTCAACTGGCGCGCTCTGGTCACTAGATATCGTATGAGCATTATAGTCTGTGCTCATTGTTGCTGTCAGAATGTATTTGGTATTTGGTTTGAGATTTTTGCCAACAATCTCAAAGGATCCCACTGTGTTCTGTAGCACCCTGGTTATCTGTATAAACATACACACACACACACATATATATTGGCTATACATTTATATGCATTAATGTGGATCAAATTATCTATATGTCATGTATCACCTTACTTACATTTTCATGTCCTCCTTCGTAGGTCAGATTTATTCTCAAATTTTGTAAAAATTGGCCCAGCAAACCATTTTTTTCATACTGGTCATTCCAAGTTACAATAAAGTTTCCACTGTCATTCTTCAGCACTTTTACGACTGGAGTTTTCGGTTTGACTACAGAAAACGGAAAACACATATGTAAATGCGACAAGGTAGATTAAACTAGAAAAGGATTTTCAATAACTTATAGACAACATTTATACTCACTGAACTCTTCAGTCGTCATTGATGCTTTGCTTAAAACATTTGTTCCTTCCAGAAGTGTAATACTGAAGCGCTCTGCTGTAACAAACACTTGCACTTTAATTTTGCACTCACAGCTGTCACTGTGATTACTTCTCTCAAAGATGCATGTATACTTTTCACTGCAATTTAAAAGATATTTCATATTAAGTGATTGCTAAATGAACAGCAATACATTTAGTTTTGGAGGAATTACAGGCCTGTGCAAACACTCACGTAGTTTCTGTGATGTTGAGCATGTATTCAGAGCAGTTTTTGAGACGGTCAGTGGAGAAACTGCATTGCATTTCTGTCTCGTAGTCATTAAAACACTTAAAATCCACCATTGTGGGCTCTACAGTGATTGGAAAGTAAAAGACCAGGTGAAATCGCCATCACAAATGACCACAGCAGAAGTTGCGAAAGTACAAGTGGTTTAACCGTAAAACACAAGTGTAAAAAAGCATAAAGGATCCATGTGGCAAAACTAATTTTGAGGAAAGCAAGCAATTCATGTCTATATTGTAGTTTGTGGTCATTTTAATAAATAGTGTTATTAATTTAACAGGTTTTCTTCTTTCATTTGTTGTAGCGCTAATATTTCCCAAGATTTTCATAGTCGGGTGCCACAAACATAAGGCTACACGAGTATAAAGTTACATCTGACACAATAGTGACATACATACATACCACGCTATGTTTTTAGAGTTAGACTGTGTTTGTTCTATATAAAAGAGTGAAGCTTACCATAACAAAGTGCCTGGCAGAAGATTGCGAGGACGATCTGACTCAGAAGAACTATTGAAGACATTGTGTCCGTCCTTTAAAACACACACACAAACACACACACACACACACACACAATAAAAAAGTAAATAAACAAAACATTAAATACATACATATATACATACATACAATTTCTTCCGTAGAAATAAATCTTCATACCCTTTGTATCGTAGCCCTGACAGGTCGCGGCCCCGTTGCAAAGTAAAAGTTTACAACTGAAAGGCGAGAATTAAACGTATGGTTTCACTCTCAAGGAATGCCAGATAATGATCAGTTACTCATGAGAGTCTGTTATACACTTCCACGTTATTTGGCTATCCCCTGAAACGCAGAACGGATGCTTTTTTTTGGCGCTTCCGCAAGCGTACTTAGAAATTTCCACATACATATTTTCCCAACGTAGAAGGTCGGTGATATGACTGCTGGTGTGTCTTTACAGCCTAACAGATGAACCTACATCATGTCTACTAGTCTGTGGAATGTGCGAGGGAAAAACATTTCCTCTATTGTCCCATACTACTATTAAACAAGGCTAATTTATATCACGAATGTGTAAAATTGCGATATGGTTGAAAACCAGTAGAAAAGTCATTTCAGTTGTCATCACTTCACGACCCTGGTGAAAAAAACAGCATATGCTGGTAGGTATGTTTTGATACTGGTTTAAGCTGGTCTTTTGCTGGTGACCAGCATAAACCAGCATCAAAACATGACTGTTTTTGACGTAAAGGTTTAGCAGATTGCGCTGCAATAATCCGATATGATGTCATTTTGTTACTGATCATATTTAATCCTAAAACAGAAGAGAAAGTGTAAACCACACCTAAATGTATCAAAAAAGTCGAGGGCGTTTTTGAACTGCACTTTAGCGCCTCCAGGGGTTTAGCTGTTCAACTCTTCTACAATTTTTTGCTGTCGCATAACAAAAACGATACATTTATGCCAAGCATGTACAATCATATTTTATCTCAAGACAACTTTCGATAGTTAGATACTTCTCGAACTTTAACTCTTATAGCCTGTTGTTATACATAATTCATACTATTTATATTACTTTGGATTACTTTCTAACGCAACAAAAGTGTCCTTGTTCAGACATGCTTGTGTGATGCATCATTGATTTGTAAAGTGCAAATGTCTAAACACTCACTTCAGTGTATGACTTGCCTTCCCTGGAAAAACAGTTTAACTTCCTGGTTCATGGAAGGCAGCATAAAACAAAAGCCCTGTGAAAACCTGTTCAGAAATTCCCCTGAAGGACATAGACTCACACATTTTAACATTTTGAGGTTTTATTAAAGAAACGTATAAACAAAGGCATGTATTTGCATTGCTCTTATTGAAAAACGCTTTGGTTTTTACTACAATGCCATAGTGTAGACAGAACAGTTAAGAGGTTACTTAGAAAAATAATGAAATGTTTTACACATCTGTCAATCATCTGTTTGAGAAGATAGTAACTGTACACAGGCTGACAATAACTGTATATGTACTAACTGAGAGGAGAGGAGTCTTTGAAGAGTAAGTCATTGTCCTTCTAATGATGGCAAAACAAAAGCGTGTAATCTACATATATCATATATATATATAATATATATATATAAAATATCATTTTTTGTTGTTGTTGCTGAAACAATACACTATTAAATACAATAAAGTTAAATTCATAGCAAGTATAGACCGTGTAATAATGCCATTAACAAATCAACATAATACAATGAAAATGTGAATGCGAAAAAAATAATACATGACTTGCTACAGACACTGTATAAACCCTTATCAGTGGCTTTAGTTATTAAACATAGTTTCTTCATGATTCCAAAGAAATTGCTCATTGCACTATTGAGACTAATTGTTAAAAACGCAAACACACCAGTCATTTGTTTTAACACCACAGTTAAACAGGTTTCTCTTGTTATCGTGCCTTTAAAATTTGCATTTGCAAATCTGACTCAGTTTCACATTTGACATTATGTGCAAAATAAGAGTAATAAGTATGAATAACAAGAATAGTTACTGTACATAATCTCTACAGGCATTTAAAGCAATACTCCACCCAAAAATGAATATTTTCTGATCATCTTGCTAACATACACTTACATTATATGGACTCCCTGGTATGGGTTATTCTTTGAAAAAGCTCTGTTTGTGTTCCACAGAGAAAACAAGGTCATCTCGGATCGTGTGAGCTAATTTTTATATTTCCCATGAAATCAAAATGGAAGTTTTTTGGCTTTTAGTATGACTATGTTACCCTTAAGATCTGTAAGCTAGTATGTGCCAAAACAAAGACAAAATTCACGTTTAGAAGATAAAAGCACTCATCGGCGCCAATAGCCTTGTGGTTGCACTGACACATAGCACAACTATGCTCGTGGCGACTTGAGTTCAAATACTGTCTCGAGGTCCTTTGCCGACCCCCCCAGCTCTCTCCGCCCAGTACTTTCCCATCATCTCTCTACTGTCCTGTCCATTAAAGGGACAAAAAAGCTCAAAAATATCATTAAAAAAAGAAGAAGCACTTAAAACTTAGTCTCTAACTTTGGGCCCTATCATGCAATGTGGCGCCAGGTGTGACCCAAGTGTTTATTACTAGTTTCAGCCTGACGCAGTTATCATTTTCATGCCCTGCACCATTTTGCTTAAATAGTAAATGCATTTGCGCCCATTTGTGTGCCCGTCGGTGTGCTGGTCTGAAAATGAGGTGTGTTCAGGTGCATTGTTGATGCGTTGCTATTTTGAGGAAACTAAAATAGACTGCTGAAACCTGGCCTAAAGTCAATGGCGCAGTATTTTTTTTTTGTTATTTAAAGAGCGTGTTAGTAATATGCGCCTATAGGCAGGTGCCCAATGCACATACACTCTGCTTATTACACACACAAGGACCCGCAGCAGCACACAAACATGCCAAATATTAAAAATGAAAGCATTGTGATCATTGTGAACATAAATATAAAAATGCCTACACGCTTTCTTATGCGAGCTGTTTTTTGGTTTCACTTTCACTTTCGAAAACGTTCACATTCAGCAAGGAGGGAGAGACAACCCTATACAACCCTATGTTTCAGGCATGTTACTTATCATTTGTATTAGCATAGCTAAACACACTGATAGGAACTGTCTATTTGAATAACTGGTGAGAAATGCAAAGAAGAGGTCCAAGAACTTGGCTGCACAGATGTGGGATCTTGGCCGTTGCTGTGGGGGAGTTTCAAAGCTCCACATGCATCAAGTGCTTGTTCAGTGCTGACACCTGTGCTCCACTGTCCTTCTGTGCTTTTCGTCAGGCCTTGAAAAGCCTGATATCCGTCATCACTTGGTGTGACGCTGCCATCATGCAGAATCAGAGAAGGATAGAGCGGATTTGTGCTGGTGATGAGATTTTTCGTGATGCACTTGTCATCAGCATCGTCTGAAATGTTCACACAAACATCTGCATCCTTGTCCAAAACACTGTTGAAGCACTGATATCCGACTTCCAGAGTATCAATAGTGGGAGAGTTAAACTGGCTATCGCTTGAGTCTGAAACTTCCCTCTTGCTGGATTGACGGTAATGATCATCGCTCAGCTGCTCTAGGAATAAGGAATCATCAGTGGTTGATTCCAAATATGACATATTGCTGAAAACCGATGAGCCGGAGCAATTGCCCGAATCTCGGTTTGCACGGTTGCACTCTCTTGAGGAACTAACAACGTTAACCCTATTATATGGGCCGATCGTTGTAACCTTATTGTTGGGGGATAACAGTGACTTATTGTTTGTGATTGGATGCTGTTTAAACACCTCATCCAAGGCATGCTCGACACGTTTTGCGACGTTGATATTCTCTTCTGGGCTTCCAGAGCAAGCCTGGCCATAATCCACCGGCGCCGACTCAACGCTGTGGGAACTTTTCTCATTGTTTGTATCTTCTGATAATGTTGAGATCCTATCAAAAGACAAACATGTTGAAGTATTATTAATCAGAATTAGAATGATGCTAGTCTGTCATGTGTTTCTGAGGAAAAAGAAGAATCAAACAAAAGAACATACAATTTATTTTTCTCCTGAAGGTCCAGTTTTGTAAACTCTACATGGATTTGAGAAAACTTCATATCAGGTGGAGGCAAAATATGACCCTGTTAAACATTAGAAGAATAAAAAGGGGTTTATTTTGAGACACATTATGAACTATTAACATTATTGATGGTTGTTGCAGGATCTTTCTCACACCTTCTCATCTCCAAGATTGGAATCTATTTTAGGCTTGGAGATTTTGTCCCACCAATTCCTCTTCATTCTATAATGAAGAAGTAAAGTGCATCAGAACTGAATTTGTCAGGGATGCATAAAGCAATAGTGAAATTATAAAAAGATTTGTTATCGAATGACTGAAAAACAGAACAGAACTCACCTCAAAACACAGATAAAGATAATCACAATGATGATGATTAAACCAACACAGAGAGGTGGAATCAGCATTTTGGCTATTTCCTTTGGGGATGAGGCTGTAAAACATATTGATCTGGATTATTTAAGACTATTAACACATGCAGTACTGACTTTGCGACAAATATACACTAACTTACAGGTGGTGAACTCAACTGGTGCGCTCTGGTCACTAGATATCGTATGATCATTATAGTCTGTGCTCATTGTTGCTGTCAGAATGTAGTTGGTTTTCGGGTGAAGATTTTTGCCAACAATCTCAAAGGATCCTGCTGTGTTCTGTAGCACCCTGGATATCTGTATGAACAAAGTTTATTTTTAGTTCTTTATCATACATTCATATGTAAATATGTGTAAATAGGGTTCATATAATCTGTATATCATTTATCATCTTTCTTACAGGTTCACGGCCTTCTTTGGTGCTGTAGGTCAGATTTATTTTCAAATCATCCAAAAAATTTCTTCCTGCCCCACCACTTTTTTTATACTGATCATCCCAAGTTACTTTAAAGTTTCCATTTTCTGTCCTTTCCACCGTTAAGGCTGGAGTTTTCGGTTTGACTATAGAAAATGGAAAACGTGTCAGATAAGTTGAAAGAAACTTTTAAACTGCTTAAAATCATAATTTAAGAACTAAAACGCAGTTTATCCACAAAAAACTTAAGAATTTAAAGATGACATTTATACTTACTGAAATCTTGAGTCGACATTAATGGTTTGTTTAATAAAACATTTGTTCCTTCCAGAAGTGTAATAGTGAACTTCTCTGTTATAACAAACCCTTTCACCTCAATTTTGCACTCACAACTGTTACTAAGATGACTTGTCTCAAAGAGGCAAGTATACTTTTCAAACCTGCAATTTAAGAGATGTTCATGTCAACTGATTGCTAAATAAACAGCAATACTTTTAGTATCTAGAGGCATGTACAAACACTCACGAATCGAATGCAGTTTGTGTGATGTTGAGCTTGTATTCAGAGCAGCTTTTGAGACGGTCATTGGAGAGACTGCATTGCATTTCCGTCTCGTAGTCATTAAAACACTTCAAGTCCTCATTTGTGGGCTCTAGAGTGATTTTAAAGATTTAAAATAAAAGTGAAAACAATATCACACATAACCAAAGCGAAAGGTTATTTAAAGTGGTTGTGACAGCAAAACACGGTCTTAAAATTTTAAGGTATGAAAGTAAAAGTAAATATCTGACAAAACTGGCCTCGTGCAAAACAGCACGTTCTTGTATAATTTGTTACGAAGCACCCACATCAGCTTTTCATGAACATGTTTTAAATAAATACATAACGAACAAATGAATAAAAACTAGAAATATAATGTCTGTGCCGACGGGGAAGTTTGTAACAATTTTCACAGTACGTCTTCTGAAGCTACCAAAAACAGCAGCGTATAAAGCAACATTTGACACAATTGTAACAGTGACATTAGCATTTAAATGCAGAGATTTTATATCTAACTTCACGTAGAGAAAAAACAAAACAAAAACATTGTTAGCGAAACAAACGCTTACCGTAACAAAATGCGTGGCAGATAAATGTGAGGATGATCTGACACTTAAGAAATGTGGTAAACATCTTGTACGTCCTATATAAAATACAAATATTATCTCATACACCTCCAAACAATTACATGTGTTAACTAACAGACAAAAATTAATTTTGAATTCCCATACCTTTTTACTGTATTTCACAGTACGTTGCGTCTTCAGCGAAAAAGGAAATAAAAAAAAAAATACCACTGTAGGCAAATTAAACACGGTTAAAATACGGGTTTCAGTCATAAAGCCCAACACAGTTAAAACCTACCGCATACGAATGTGAACATATGCTTCCCTATTCGCAAAATGGAACTCGCCAAAAAGGGCGTATCAAATTTTCCTGGAATACACGCAACACTTCTGTTGTTCCACCGACTGACTCCCGCTCTGCTCAAGACTGCACTGTTCCTGACAGACGCGCTCTCGCACTGATCTCTAGCCTGCTCAAACGCCACCCCAGAATTCCACGGAAATACAACGCGGCCCACGTCAGAGATAAACAAGCGAGATTACTCTTTGTTACAATGTGTTTAGAATGAGACAGCCAAACGCAAAGGAAATCATTATGCAAAGCTCACAAAGGGAAGCGCAAAATGAGATTGCATTTCAGAGAAACGCCATTATGCAGTTTCAATTCCTTGACTTTTTTTTTCAGTTTCAAGATGTCGAAATTAATAGCCCACCTCAATCTGAGACATAAAGTGTTATAGCAGAATGAGCCATACACGCGTGTGCTCTGTCTGTGCTGTATGTGTTGTGTGTGTGTGAGCTGTTGGCTGGAGAAAAAGGTATCTTCCCAACTTCCATTCCGCTGTGGTTCCGCTTGGTGACGCCTTGTGGTTAGAAACGGTATGAATGTGATTTATTGATTGATACGCCGAAAGAAACAAGTCATAACATATAAAGTCACAATACAGCATGGCCTCCAGGGAGTATACCAGCAAACAGACATTTTAAAAACGTGGTTGTGTTTGCTGGGGTTGCCTTACATATGGGTTTACTTTTTCCAAGTACCAAGCATGTAGTGACCAGTCTTGGGGAAAGTTTCTTTTAAAAGTAATGCGTTATTGCGTTACTTGCTAAAAAAGTAACCAATTGTGTTAGTTACTTTTTATGGAAAGTAATGCGTTATGTTACTTTGCGTTACTTTTTCTCATCTGGGCTGGGTTTGCTTGTTTATATTTATATATATATATATATATATATATATATATATATATATATATAATCAATGTTGGGAAGGTTACTTTGGAAATGTAATAGGTTACAGATTACAAGTTACTTGATTTAAAATGTAATAAGTAGTGTAACTTTTCAATTACTTTATTAAAGTAATGTAACATTACTTTAAATTACTTTTTGATTACTTTTCTAAATTTCTAATATTTTCAACTGTTAATTATTTTGAAACATTTAAACCAGGCAGAGTTAACCGTACAGTAGCGTTCAACGCTGATTACTGTCAGACTTTCAAAATCCTTTATCACTTGAAATAAGATTATAATAAGTAAGGGATAATATACATCTTTATTTTGCGATAACAACTGGCTGAATGTACATTATCTCACTTATTACACACTTGCTTGATAGATTATTTAGATGTTTCGTGTCAAAATTATTAGGCACGAAACACTGATCTGAGTTGAAATATTTGAACGCAAAGCTTCCGTGAAGAAATCAGTTGCTAGCAAATGGCAAGTTCAAACTAGACCTTTTAGGGACACAGTGCAGTCATACCAGTTTTCTTACACAACATTTCACCACATAAATGATTAAGTATTAGTACTAGTTTGTTAGTTATCTTATAATCCATTACAATGTACAAAAAAAAAAAAAAAAATGGCAGCAACTGCGTTTGTATGAAACAATAGAGCAAGTCCACGATACCAGGATGACAGAATTAAGAAATTGTACGAGTCTGAGCTGTGGAATAATTTAATTTAAAGCACAGCCACCACAAATTCAGATTTTTTTTTTTTTTTACTTATATTTTTGGGTTTTTAATGCCTTTTATTGTGATAGAACAGTAGAGAGATGACAGGAAAGAGCTGGGAGGAGAGAGGGGAGTGGGATCGGCAAAGGACCTCGAGACGGGAATCGAACTCGGGTCACTGTGAGCGCAGTTGCGCTATATGTCATAACAAAATCATAACATAACATCATAACAAGAAATAGTTCAATAGCTATGATACTGGGTTGAAATCAAATGTTTGCATAGTTATGACAGAAAACACTAGCATCTAACAATGCCTTGGAAAAAAACAATCTTAAAAAATAAAGTTTATGCATAAACCCAAATAGGAAATAAAACAGTTATCGAATAAGCAGGTGTCCTATTCTGTGTCCTAAACTTCTGAAACATTGGTGTCTCATTTTAGAACAGTCAATGCAATTTAAAAGAAGTCAATTAAATCTGTAAGTGGGGGTGGGTGTGTGAAAAAAATTCAGATGTAATCCCCTTTGTAATCACTGGCATTTTTCAAAAGTAACTGTAATTTAATTACATATTTGTTCTCAGTAACTGTAACTAATTACAACTACATTTATTCTGTAATTAAATTACGTAATTCCATTACATGTAACTAGTTACTCCCCAACACTGTATATAATAAGTTCCTATTTTTGGCAAAAGTTAAATGAATAAGCCTCAGGCTGCAGGACATGTTTGTCCTGCCATTCTGGATTGCATGCAGAATATAATGAAGGAGAAGGAAATGCAACACTCTTTAGCAATAAAAAAGAAACACAAATAATATGTTTACCTCAGTGTTAATTTTGACAGCAAATTCTGATTTAGTCTTAGTCTTTGGAATAATACACCATTTAGTTTTAGTCCTATTTTAGTCATCTGAAATCTTTTAGTCTTAGTCTAGTTTAGTTGACTAAATATCATAAGAGTTTTAGTCTTAGTTTAGTCTTAAGTCTTTTAGTCTTAGTCTAGTTTTAGTAGACCAAATATTAGCAGATTTTTCTCCATAATTCACGTAATTGTAAGTATATTACAATATATGGAAGCATATAGAGAATACAGGCACATATCTAATTGTTGTAATAAAAAACATTTATTTTATTAAATGTCAAAAACATGAGTCTTTTTCACAAAAATAACCATAAGACCTGCTCTCCCTGAACAATATACATGCTCCCTGAAAAAGATATGCACTGTCCATGAATTATATGAAACGCATATGACATCCTAGACCAAGCTCTGACATTTCTGTCTGTCTGTCTGTTCATGAGACATACCGCTGCCCTCGGACCGCGTGCACAAAACGTTAGCGTGTTGCTAACGAGAAAAGTCAACTTAAATTAACCAAAGCTTTGTAACCAAGACTGTGCAACCAAGTATAATGTATAACTAAATATAATGTATAACAAACGTCCTCATAACTTGAAAACCGCGTCTTTTGAAAATGGCTTTGCCAAGATCAACCTGCCCTCAAAAGATTCGCTCTGATTGGATTTCCCCACAAAAGGGTAGTTCTTATTGGATCTCTTCTCCATTCGTCCCGCCCCAACATTTTCCTCTCGTTTTTATTCGTTGACGTGTCAGTTAAATTTCGTCATCGTCTTCGTCATCATATCTGAGTTTTTATTTAGTTTTTATTTAGTTTTCGTCTGTAAAAAATGTTCGTTGACGAATATTTTTCGTCATAGTCTTCGTCAACGAAATTAACACTGGTTTACCTAAAGTCATTTTAGTATGATTGAACTGAATCACCGAAGGTCAGCAGCAAAGACTTTGGTTAATGAAATTGGATGTGTCACACTCTGAGTTTGCATTTCACTGTTTATTTTTTATTTTGAGGAATACATGTTCACATTTAGTCTAGAACTACAGTAACCATCATGTTTACACAGCACACACAATGTCTGTGCAGTTAATTCCAATTTCTCTCAAAATGGCAAAAGGAGAGCTGTCAGTCGATAAATGGGGAAAAAAAAGTAACTGGTGTTACTTATTTGAAAAAGTAACTCAGGTTTTTTTCTTATCAATTAAAAAGTAATGCATTACTTTACTCATTACTTGAAAAAAGTAATCTGATTATGTAACTTGCGTTACTTGTAATGCCCCCAACACTGCTATTGACAGTACGAATGAGAGAAGGAGAGTCCAAACAGCCGATAAAAACATAGCAATAATCCATGACTTCATGAATTAAATTAAATCTTAAACAAAAGGCTGTGTGCTTGTAATACAAATACATCTATAAGAAACTTATATACAAATAAATAAGACATTTTTAACTTTAAACTGTTGCTTCCAAGCTAAATATGAGTCCTGTATCTAGCCTATAAAATTGCTTTCTCCAGTGATTATTGTGATTTTGAACTCTTACTATGACGGCACCTATTCACTGCAGATGATTCATTGGTGACACACAATAAAGAAACAACTCATCTACATCTTGGGTAAATCATGAGTAAATTTCCTGGATTTTTGGGGTGAACTATGCCTGATATTTGTGCTTTCCCTTCTGTTTCTGTTTTATTGTTCCTGTTTAGATAGGCCAACTGTGCCATTATACTATGCTGCCTATAATTACTGGCCTAGTAGGCTATACACTGGTGTTTGTAGATTTGTTTTTATGGTGTAGGTGCTGTGTTTCTCTACATTTTGTTAGATACCAGTCAAGTGTATTCCATATCAAAACAGTTAGTTTTGATGCTTAGGATCCTATATAAACATATATATGAGAAACATATACACATACACCATAAAAACAAATCTACAAACACCAGTGTATAGCCTACTAGACCAGTAATTATAGGCAGTATAGTATAATGACAAACGCATGCTTAATTTGATGTAACATGTCGTATTGAGGACGTTCCCTGTAGGTTATTAAAAAGAGAACCTACAGGGAACGTTCCTAGAACGTTCTCATTTAGTTCCCAAAAAAATAACCAAACATGAACCATAGGGTAACGTTAGGGGAACGTTCTGTGTTTGCTGGGTAGTTGCAGTAGTTTATTGTTACAAGATTTGCCTGAATTATATACTGACTAATTTAAGCTGGATTTGTTTATATTTTTGGTCAAGCATACAATTTTTGGTGATTTTCAGTGTAAATATTAAAATATGATTATTACATAAATCAATTGCTATAGCGCACATCACGTCGTCATATACAAATGTTATCCATCGTGTTTGATTTGTATCGAATTTTGTAAACGAATTTTGTCAAGTGAAGTAAACTTCTCCAGAGATTCCCTGCTAAGTGTGAATTGTACACCGCGTAGGAACCTTCTGACTGGATCAGACCACGTGACCGGAAGTATTGTTTCTAGTGCGAACGCGCGAATGTTACACGAATTGACTGCTCGGCGGTACATTAAAAACAGGTATGTGAGAAGCAGCACTCTACAACAACATGATTTAAATGCAAACCTGTTTCGGTCAGACTACGATGTCGGTCTTTGAATGCTCTGATAAACGCATGCTTAATTTGATGTAGCATGTCGTATTGAGGGTGTTGTGCAACTGAGCTTGTGGCTTGTAGTTTTTTTGTACATTCGTCCGGTAAAACAACCACAAGTTTGCATGTAATGTCACAGTGGAAAAACACTGAGCATGGTTCACTTGAAAAGTAGCTAGGAAGCAGTTTTCACCCTGTAATTTCTAGTAAAGTTAACAAATAATTACAAAGAAACAGCAAACTGGCTCATTGAATTAACTGTGACATTTTGAAGTAGAACGTCCAAAATAGTGTTTTCTTGTAAAACATACTCCAATAATCTGTTTATTTACAACTTAGAAATTGTATTATACGGTGTATATTACCACTATACTTTACCGGGACCCGACCCGAAAGGCTGTAGTTATTTATAGACGGACACCTACAAACATAACATCCGGTTAAAGCTACAAGCAGGGTGATGATAAACACGCACTGGTGGATAGTAGTGTGAACATATGTGCTGTTTTTTCTGGGACAGGTCCTGCCTGGGATTTCTCAATTGCCTAAAATGTCTGGGTTTTGTTTTGTTTTCATAATGACGTAACATTTACATTAATGTTATATGTACACGCATTGGCATTGCTTTGGCTGTTGTCAAATTATATTGTGTACAATGCCTGAATGCTGTTGGTCAAACTGCTTTTCAGTCATTATCTTCAGCAAGTCTGAAAATGATTGGGAAACAAAGCCAAATCATGGACATTTAAGGCAATTTAGAAATTAAGGCTAGGAAGAAGAAGGCACATGGTCACGCTAGTGAATGGTTCTTTAACACATGCACCTTCAAGGAAGATGTTTTTGAACAGTAGGATTTTTAATGTTTAAAGAAGTCTCTTCTGCTCTCCAAGCCTGCATTTATTTGGTCCAAAGTACAAAGAAAACGTATAAAAAAGTGAAATATTTTTACTATTTAGAAGAACTTTCTGTTTTAATTTATTGTAAAATATAATGTATTCCTGTGATTTCAAAGCTGAATTTTTAGCATCATTACTCCAGTCACATGATCCTTCAGAAATCATTCTAATATTCTGATTTGCTGCTCAGAAACCCAACCAGAGGTCCCTGGCTCAAATTTTTGATTTTTTCTGAAGAAAGATACACATGTATAGTGATGAAAGCCAAAATATTAAATGTCACGGATGAATATTTAGTGAGTAATCAGTCCACTACCTAGATTGGTAGTTCTATTAGTAAAATCTGTTGCGTTTTGCAATCTTCATTGCATTATGTGTTAATGGTGACCATTCAAAAATGGGGAAACAGCATTTTCAAGTTTTTCTCCAGATATTGCATGCCTGTAATTCAAGAAGTATTAAAGATCTCTTAATGCCCTTTTAGATATTGGGTCTTAACAAACTTTCCTTTTGGGTATCTTTATTTTTAATGCCGTATGATATTCGGTTGCAGAGATATTGAAATCTCAATATGGCTCCAGGAGTAAATCATTAAAATGCACACATTTCCAGTGGTCAAAAACCATGTGGGTCAGATTGAAAAAATATGACACTTCTTTTCTTTTTAAAGAGGAATGTCTAAAGAACAAAAAATCTTGAAACTGGAGATGTATCTCATTTTATTCTTTCAGGACAACTGTACTGAACATACCAGTCTGAGTACCATAAATGTTCTTTTTCCAAGGTTTGGATGCCTATGACTCAAGAAGTAATAAAATATCTCAATATGATTTTAAATTCTAGTTGTTAATAAACTTGGAATCATAATTTTCAAGGCCCTACATCATTCAGTACCAGAGATATGGGGATCTCAGTAAAGCTCCATGTCCAGATGAATGTTACCCATTGAATGTTACCCATTTTCAGTGGTTGAAAACCAAATGTTAGCCACTTTGTATGCACCCGATGCTCATTTTATTTAAAGAAGAGTGTCTGAAGAAGAAATAATGTTGAAATTAGAACTTTATCGAAACGGCTTAGAACATACCTGTCTGAGTACTAAAAATGCACTGAAATGATCAATTATAGGCACATTACGTCGCTTTCTGTCGTCTGTTCATAAGATTCTATGTTGGAATCAGTTTTAGGGATATTTGGATGAAGGGATTTTGTTCATTTTAACAGCTTCTGAGACTACCAAGAGTTTAAACATGCAGTATTGTAACATTTTTAAAACAAATCTCACGCCTCGTAGGGAATTGTGGCTGCTTTCATCACACATTGCATTCAGAACAATAAAACAAGATTTGCGTCAACTGGATTAATTATTAGAATTTCTTTTTCTTTTTTATAGTTTATTGTTAAAATATGAAGCATCGTCCTAAATCAAGCAGTATCCAGTGCTAAAGAGGATACTGCTTTAAAAATCTTATTTTACATTTCACACAGTTTATACTTTACCTAGAGCTAATAATTAATCATGATCATTCATAATCTGACGTGTCACACTGTACAATCCCTGGGTTACTGTTATTATTTGCATATTAAACAGTAATGACTAAATAAACAAAACTATATTTGGATTTTCACTGAAAATGGGTAGGATACTAAATTTGGAGCTGCACTGAGATCTCAGTATCTCTGGAATTAAACCTCACGGGGCCTTAAAAAATAAATATTCCAGAAGAAAAGTTTCTTAAGAACCAGAATCTAAAACTCTAATAAGATAACTGTAATATTTCTTGAGTTACAGGCACACATATTTTGGAAGAAGAATATTTATGGGACTCAAACAGATACATTCTATGCAATTGTTTTGACATAAACAAGATACAATTCTAATTTCAACATTATTTCTTCTTTGGTCATTGTTCTTTGAATAAAATAAGCATCAGCTGCATACAAAGTGACCAACATTTTGTTTTCAACCACTGAAAATGGGTAAAATTTAACAATCTGAAAATTGAGCCTCACTGAGATCCCCATATAAGAAACGAGATACATCTCTAATTTTGACAGTATTTGTTCTTCAGACATTGCTCTTTAAAAGAAAAGAAGTCTCATATTTTTGCAAACTGACCCACATTTGGTTATTGACGACTGAAAATGTGTACATTTTAACGATTTACTCCTGGAGCCATATTGAAATTCCAATATCTCTGGAACTGAATCTCATAGCGCATTAAAAATAAAGAAGCCAAAAGGAACGTTTGTTAAGACCCAGTGTCTAAAAGGGCAAAGATATCATTAATACTTCTTCAGTTACAGGCATACAAACTTGAACTACATATAAATGCTTGAAGGCATGCTTACATATAAAACTTGAAAAGTGCTGTTTCCCCATTTTTTTTAAAGGTCACAATTAACACATAATGCAACAAAGATTGCTGAAGTCAACAGATTTTACTAACAAAACTACTAATCTCTGTGTAAAGATAACATTAAGATGCTGCCATCTTTCTGAAATCATTTTACCCCCCTCTAGCTTGACTGAATTTCTGGTGAAAATTGCCATTTGGACTTCCCTCAACAAAATAGTGATAAAAAATCTTACTGTTCAAAAACTTTTTGACTGGTAGTGTATGAACATCCTGGAAATGTGTGTGGAATCTAAGATTCAGCAAGACATTGATATAAATATTGTTAGCTGATACTATTATAACTGTTGTTTAAAATGAACTTGTTAAATATGGTCTTGGTAATACATAATGGTTTGCCTTTTGCTCATATTTGCCTGCTCAGTATTGATGAATTTGAGGAACTTAATCAAGAAATGTCTTTTCCAGCTCAAGCGGACATTAAGCAAAATGTCTCGACCAATGGGAGACAGTCACAAGCGCTTCTTGCAAACCATGATGAGCAATGGCATCATCAGTGCATCTCAGGCCATAGCACTACACAGACACTGCTGTGAGACCCATGGAGGTATGAAGCAATTTAGCCAAATCCTGTTGGATCATGTATTTATGTAATAACTATTTTCTATTTCCTAAATTTATTCTGTCTCAGAACTGGAATTTGTATATCAGTGGTATATAGGTGTCCTGTTTGAATTATGCATCTCTCTTGCCTTTCTAGCACACTACGTGGCCGACAGATTAGATGAGTTCATTAATATCATCAACGCTCAACTTCAGTCTTTGTTCATGCAGATCAGGAAAGGCATGTCTGAAGAGGATGGACTCGAGTATTATGCCTTGGTTAGTTGAAATCTGTTTTTGTATACAGCTGAGGTCAAAAGTTTGCACACCCCCCTTCAGAATCTTTAAAAATGTTAATATTTTACCAAAATAAGAGGGATCATACAAAATGCATGTTATTGTTTGTTTAGTACTGACCTGAATGAGATATTTCACATAAAAGATGTTTACATATAGTCCACAGATGAAAATAATAGTTGAATTTATAAAAATTACCCTGTTCAAAAGTTTACATACGCTTGATTTCTAATACTGTGTTGTTACCGGAATGATCCACAGCTGTGTTTTTTGTTTAGTGATAGTTGTTCATGAGTCCCTCGTTTGTCCTGAACAGTTAAACTGCCTGCTGTACTTCAGAAAAATCCTTCTGGTCCTAGAAATTTGTTGGTTTTCCAGCATTTTTGTGTATTTGAACCCTTTCCAACAATGACTGTATGATTTTGAGATCCATCTTTTCACACTAAAGACAACTGAGAGACTCATATGCAACTATTACAGAAGGTTTAAACGCTCACTGATGCTCCAGAAAGAAAACCCAATGTATTAAGAAGCCAGGGGGTGAAAACTTTTGGAATTTAAAGATCAGGGTACATTAAACTTGTCTTCTGGGAAACATGCAAGTATCTTCTGCAGCCTCTGAAGGGCAGTACTAAATGAAAAAAAATTTAGGCAAAATAAGAAAAATGTACACATCTCCATTCTGTTCAAAAGTTTTCACCCACTGGCTCTTAATGCATTGTTTTTCCTTCTGGAGCATCAGTGAGCGTTTAAACTTTCTGTAATAGTTGCATATGAGTCTAATGATGGATTGCAAAATCATACAGTCATTGTTGGAAAGGGTTCAAATACACAAAAATGCTGGGAAACCAAAGAATTTGTTGGACCTGAAGGATTTTTCTGAAGAACAGCAGACAGTTTAACTGGTAAGGACAAACAAGGCAGTCATTAACAACTATCACTAAACAAAAAAAAACAGCTGTGGATCATTCCGGGAACAACACAGCATTAGAAATCAAGTGTATGTGAACTTTTAAACTGGGTCATTTTGATAAATTCAGCTATTATTTTCTCTTGTGGACTAGATGTAAATGTCCTTTATGTGAAATATCTTATTCAGGTCAGTAGAATAACATGCATTTTGTATGATACTTTTTATTTTGGTAAAATAATTTACATTTTTCATGATTCTGAAAGGGGGATGCAAACTTTTGGCCTCAACGGTACTATTAATTAGTTAATAATAATATTAGTATTCTATCATATTTATGTGTTTGATAAATATGTCTATTTTTAAGTCAAAACAGAAATGACAAATACATCTGTTATTCAGGTAAACGTGACAGAGACGGACATAACAAGAATGGCATCCGATTATGCAGACAATGAACTGGAATTATTCAGAAAAACGGTAAATTCACAGCAAATAAATTATATTTATATGGGAAATCATGTTTTGTTTTCATAATATCTCTCAACATTTTGTCTCTGTGTTCAGATGGATCTGATTGTAGACTCTGAGAGTGGTTCTGCCTCCTCCACCGATATTTTAAATTGTGCCGACAGCCTCCTGACAAAGAAGCTGAAGAAAAAAGAAACAGAGCTTGTCTTAAACAAATTTGTCCAGGACAAATGGTTAAATGAGGTATTTTATTTTAAAATGGGTTTTTTCTCATATATTGGACTTTATTATAAATAGGAATTTGGAAGTTATTATAAATAACTTATTTACTGGTCGCTACCTCCACAAGCAATTAGATATTTTTTTTATTTATTTGTTCTTTTGTTTTCCTGCTTTAGAAAGACGGTGAGTACACTCTAAGTGTGCGCTGTATTGTGGAGATGGAACAGTATATGCGCACAATCTACCAAGACCTTATCAAAGTGTGTCACGTGTGCCACAACATTGCCCTGCAGGTAAAGACGTGAACATGAGTCATGAACTTTTATTTGCCAAGTAAATCCAGGGTTTAGATTTTTATCATATAATTTGAACCACAAGAAGTAATTTTAAAGGAATAATTTACCAAAAAGTCATAATTTCAACACCCTCATGTTGTTTTCTGTTGAGCTTATTTGTTATTTCTACAGAATTGACTTGGTGATATTAATATTAATGTGATTTTCAAACAAAGTAAACTGCAAACAAACAAGAACTTTTCTTTTACATTTAGTCCCAGGTGTGTGAAAACCCAGTTTGTGGAATCAAGATACACTTCCCGTGTGTTGCCAGATATTTTAGAGCGCGCAGTGACCCACGTTGCCCTGAATGCAATGAATTCTGGCCTCATGAGATTCCAGGTAAGCTGGCTTTCATTAACGTCACTCCACTGATTTGAGATTTCATATGAACTGTTTTAGTTGTTTACTTCAAAAGGCTTTAGATTCCAACGTTTTCCGTAATTTGCAGAAATGCAGCATTCCCAGTCACAGAGTTCACAAAATCTGCCTTCATCATCCAAAGAGAACACCGCTCCCACGACGTCACGCCGGTCAAGAAGGTCGTAATCTCAAAGCATTTTGATTAATCGCTGCAGCTGGCCTTTTGACCATTAATGAGGATTTTCAAGTACATTTACATGTTAGGAGTTTAACGTTTTTTTGGTCTTGTTTGGAAACATATCTGTCTCTGTCGAATTTATAGCATTTTGTACAGTTGCTGAGATAAAAATAAAATAAACATTCAGCAGAACACTGTTTAGATCTCTGTTCAGATCTCCTTTCAAAAGAAATTAAAAAGAGATTACTTCCTCAAGTTATTTAGCAAATTTTGAAGTGTTGCAACTAAATGCGGGTAACCGTATAATTTAGTTCCCTACATTCTGTTCCTGTAGCAGAACTGAAGAGAACCTGTAGAGAATGATGTGGCAAACCAAGACCACGAATTCAAGTTACACAGAAATACTTGTACATTGCTGCTTTGGATAAATTATCTGATTTAATCATTTAGCAGACACTTTTATCCAAATGGACTTACACACAAGTGGTCCCTGTCTGCTGTAGATGTTTAAGATTGACCTAATTTTAACTACTTTATATACTGTTGGGTAGTTTATTCTACAGAAATGCATCATATTCTATAAGAGCATTTGTAGCGTATCTCTAAAATGTCAACTTTTCATGTGCTCAGCACAACAGCCCTGTTTTGAGCTTTGTGACGCTGAGCGTTTGTGTGTTTTTGTTCCGTTTTGTGTTTTTGTTCCGTTTGTGTGTTTTTGTTTATTTTCATGCAAATCCAAGGTTTTAAGTTGTTCGTTTAGCTTTAGATGTAGGAACACTTCTGCCTTTAGGCTACCAGAAATTACAGTTCCATGAAACAAATTTCATGTTAATATTTATCTTTCCTCTGTAATGGCAGAGTGTGTAAATACAATTCTAGTTTCAACATTATTTATTTTTCAGACATTGTTCTTTAAATAAAAGTATCAGCTGTATATAAAGTGACCATCATTTGGTTTTCGACCACTGAAAATGGGTAATATTCAACAATCTGGACATGGAGCCTCATTGAGATCCCCTTAAAGGAGAAGTCTACTTCCAAAACAAAGATTCACATATAATGTACTCACCCCTTTGTCATCCAAGATGTTTATGTCTTTCTTTCTTCAGTCGTAAAGAAATTGTTTTTTGAGGAAAACATTTCAGCATTTTTCTCCATATAATGGACTGCGATTTTGAACTTTTAAAGTCAAATGAAAATACACAGAGTTCATGCAGCGCAAAGCAAGATGAGCGTTTGAGATTAAAAAGTATTTAAATTGTATTATTTTAATGAAAATAACCAATCGTTATGCTAGATAAGACCCTCGGCTGAGATTGTTTACAATCGCATTTGGGATCGTTTGAAGCCGCATTTAAACTGCATTTTGGAAGTTCAAACTCGGGGCACCATATCAGTCCATTATATGGAGAAAAATCGAAACGTTTTCCTCAAAAAACAATTTCTTTACGACTAAAGAAAAAAAGACATGAACATCTTGGATGATAAGGGGGTGAGTACATTATATGTGATTCTTTGTTTTGGAAGTGGACTTCTTTAACTCAGATCCCAAAATAAAGTTAATTAACCACTAGAATCTAAAATCATATTGCAATATCTTTAATACGTTTTGAGTTATAGGCATGCAAACTTTGGAAAAAGTATATTTATGGCACTCAGGTATGTTCAATGCAGTTATCTTGACAGAAGAAAACAAGATACATCTCCAGTTTCAAGATTATTTGTTCTTCAGACATTCCTCTTTAAAAGAAATGAAGTATCATATTTCTTCAACCCACATTTGGTTTTTCTGACCACTGAAAATGCATACATTTTAAAAATTTACTCCTGGAGCCATATTGACATTTCAACATCTCTGGAACCGAATCTCATAGGGCAAACGGAAAGTTTAAGACCTAATATCTAAAATGGCATTAAGATATCTTGACTACTACTTGAGTCACAGGCATGCAAACTTTGGAGAAAAACTTGAAAAGTGCCGTTTCCCCGTTTTTGAAAGGTCACGATTGGCACATAATTATGCAACAAAGATTGCAAAAACCAACAGATTTTACTAATAGAACTACCAATCTTTTTGTAACAGTAACATTATGTTGCTGCCATCTTTCTGAAGTCGTTTTTACCCCCTGTAACTTGACTCTGAATCTCAGGTGAAAATTGCCATTTTGCTCTCTCTCTACAAAATAGTGGATTAATAGTGGAAAATTTGAGCCAGGGAGGGACCTCTGGTTGAGTTGACACAGAATGACCCTTCTTTGTTTTGAATTTATGAGGCATTTTTGTTCATTTTGGTGGCATTTGTGCCACAAGCCATCATTAATTTCTGACCACTGTAATGTTACACAGCCTAAAACCGATAACAAATTTGGCATTTGTACAAAAAAAGAATACAAAAATCGACAACACACACTGGCCATTGTGTTTTATTCTGTACAAATCAGGACCACCAAAAACTGACAGAAAAGCTGAGCTCTAGAGAGCGCACATAATGCCAGTGCTGTTGAGGGATGAAGAGGACATCTCTGGGCTGGAGAACACACTCCTGATATGAGGCTTTAGAGAAGTCTGGGAACTTCACCAGGTCTGGATTCTCCACTTCCACCTAGTGGTGGTAAAACAATCTCATGTTTTTTTTTTCTCAAGATATAAAACATCTTTTTAAAACACTTTAGGAACAAGAAACTTGCTGTTACAAATTAAGTCTTCTACCTGACTGGTGTTGTGCAGTAGCTGCGACTGATGCGGATAGAGATTTTTTGTTTCATCTGGGCTGTAGAGCCGAATGTATTTCCTTCCAACCACCTGACATCCAAAAACAAACCAGAATGCAATGAAACGGGGGGAACAAAAGCCTTGCCTTTTCAATGCCAAATGAACCATTTGTCTCTTGTTTACCTGTGCCAAAAAATTCTGTTGAGGATCCTGATGGAGAGGAGACACAGTCCCTCCAGGCCCAAACCAGGCATTAATTGTAATGTCATCCTCATCTCCCTCTCCAAGACAACAATAGTCTGGGATGCGAATATCTTCTTTCAGCTCTGGAACCTATCAGGATGAACAGCAGCCAAAGTTAATGCTACTGGTTTTGCATGATGCTACATCCGTTAGTTCTAAGAATTCCAAGTCTAAGAAAGCTGCCATAGCACAACCTAAAATTACTGAGTGGACTTTAGCAGTATTATGAGAAAATGAAAGAAATAGTACACCCAAAATGAAAGCATGATGAAAATTGAGGCCATCTAAAATGTAGATGAGTTTGTTTCTTGATTGGAACAGATTTGAAGAAAATTAGCATTACGTTACTTGCTCACCAACGAATCCTTTGCAGTGAATGGGTGCCATGAGAATGAGAAACACATCACAATAATCCAAAGGTTTGTTTTTAACTAGAAACTGATACTTCTGGTTAAAATAAATAAATCTATAATACTGATTTCTTCAGTGAAAAAGTCATCTTGTCTGAATCGGGTGAGAAATACGCACAGA
Source organism: Labeo rohita (assembly GCF_022985175.1). NCBI lineage: Eukaryota > Metazoa > Chordata > Actinopteri > Cypriniformes > Cyprinidae > Labeo > Labeo rohita. The sequence continues at coordinate 9,462,906 of NC_066871.1, read as the reverse complement.
TCTAACAGTGTTTACAGGTGAAAAACAGTCCTAAAAAAAACATGTTGGTGTATTTTGATGTAAGATGACAACAGTGGATGGACTTTTTCACTGGATGAAGTGTTATTATGGTTTAGCATTATTATTAAACCAAAAGCAGTTGTTAAAAATGGTTAAATGAAAAAACGCCTTACTTACGGATGTTTCTTACAAACATGCAGCTATTCACTTCACAAGTGAAGTCATGTGGATTACTTGTGAATTTTTTTGATGTTTTTCTTAGCAGTTTGGACTCTGATGGCACCCATTCACTGCAGGACCCATTGCTGTGCAAGTGATGTAATGCTAAATTTCTCAAAATCTGTTCTGATGAAAAAACTAAATTTTCAGCTAATTTTATCGTTTAGGTGAACTATTTCTTTAACTTGCTCATGTTAAAAGTACACTCAGTAATTTATAGGTTGTGCTACATCTTCGATGACCTGTGAACTATTCCTTTAAAAGGTAAAGTATGTAGATTCTGGTCATATAGCATCACCAAAAAGAAAAGCAACTGACCTGATCAAACAACTGATGCTGAGCCAGATATCCCACACCATCCTCTGCCTATAAGAAAATAACCAAAAATAACAATTACAGACAGTTTACTATGGAAACCCATTTCCGCCACTGCATAAGAAATAAGATAAAGGTAACAGCAACTTTTTATCTCACAATTCTGACTTTTTTTCTCAGAATTGTAAGATATAAACTTGCAATTGCGAGTTATAAAGTCAGAATTGGAAGATATAACCTCGCAAGTCTGATTTTTTTTTCAGAACTGCATGATAAATTCACAATACTGAGGGAAAATAGTCAGAATTTCAAGATATAAACTCACAATTGCGAGAAAAAAGTCTGAATTGTGAGATACAACCTCACATTTGGGAGAAAAGTCAGAATGGCGATTTTTTTGTTTTCTCGCAATTGTGACTTTATTTCTCGCAAATGTGAGTTTGTATCACAATTTTATAACTCGCAACTGTAACTGAGTTTATGTCATGCAATTCTGAGATAAAAATTTTGAATTTTTGAGTTTATATCAAGCAATTCTGAGAAAAAAAAAGAAAATTGTGAGATAAGAACTCGCAATTGCTAGAAAAAGTAAGAATTGTGAAAATACAAACTCGCATTTGCGAAAATGTATTGCGTTTTTTTATCTTGCAATTCTAACTTTATTTCTCACAATTGTGAGCTTATATCATGCAATTCTGAGAAAAAAGACAGAATTGTCAATTTATATCTTGCAACTGCAAGCTTATATTACAATTCTGAGCAGTGTTGCCAAGTCAACGATTTTCCTGCGGAATTGGGCTACTTTAACACTGTTGCCGTAGGTTGAATCACCGCCAATAACGTCATATTTAGCCCCTGAAATGCTAATTTACCAGGGGAACCCCTGACAAAAAACATGTATTTTATCCCCCAGAATGCGATTTTTAACGGGAGACCCTCCCCTTAAAACGCGATTGGGCTAGTTTTGAGTAGCAATTGGGCAAGTTTTTTTGTGAAAACCTGGCAACCCTGATTCTGAGGAAAAAAAAAAGAGGCAGAACTGCAAGTTTGTATCACGCAATGCTAAGGAAAAAAAGTCAGAATTTTGAGTTTTGCGAGTGTAATTCCGACATTATCTCTTAGCATTGCAACTTCATTTTTCAGAATCGCAAGTTTTTATTTCACAATTCTGAGAAATTGTGAGAAGTCAGAAGTTAGAATTGTGAGTTTGTATCATGCAATTCTGAGAAAAAATGTCAGGATTGCGAGATGTAAACTCACAATTGCAAGAAAAAAAAAATCAGAATTGTGAGATAAAAAGTCACAATTACCTGTTTTTATTTTTTATTTAGTGGAAACAGGCTCCCGTAGTTCACAGCCTTTCTAGGCAAAAAAACGAAAACACTACATGTTGCAATGAAATGAAACTGAAATGATTCTTACTGTTCCTATAATGTAGCGGTCTATGAAGTCATTTACTGTAATGAGCTTTTGTGACCACTCTTCATCGGTGTACTTGGATCCCACTTCAATAGGTACCGTCCGGCAGCCAGCGATAGTTCGTAAGTAGTCTATGCTTAGAGAGAGCGTACAGTATGGCAGTGTACAGATGTTTCAGAAGATAAAATATAATAATGCATATTTTTCAGTACCTCCATGGATGCTCTGTGAAGGCCGGCCAGTGATCAGTTATTCCCTCTATAATCACAGGCTTCTGAGGATCCAGGAAATCTGATCTGAAGCGCTCCAGGGATGGACACTGAATCCTAGGCACTGCTTGTGCAGAGTTTATTACAGGCTCAGAGACACGGTCCAGTTTCATTTTCTGTTTAAGAAAAGCTTTATGGGTCATTCCAGCTGGAATCATCAAATGGTCCCCACCTGACCCCCTCAGATTTGTCTGAAAAAAATCTATGTGATGGGTAATATGCCCAATAGATCATATACAAAATTTCAGATCTCTACTGTGCATACTTTTTTTTACAAAAAATCTGTAAAAAAAGTTTGTTTTTCACCCCGTTTTGGCATCACAGTCTGAGTGACCATGTTCAGACTAAAATATCTCCAGAACTATTTGTGCCAGGTCCATGAAATTTTCTGGGCTAAGAGTCCTAGTCCAGAACTGCATGAATTACAACTCACAGCATTGTTACTGAATTTACACCTGAATGCTGGCCCTCTACTTTTCTTTGAAACTATTACTTTAAGGGTTTTCTGATGTCCATAGAAACCTCAATTTTCAATGTATAAGCATCAAACTTGGTAAATGGTCTGATATGTACCATGTCTTTCACATCCTTTGACATCAGACAATAGAGTCTTATGGATGTTGAGATATTAAGGTCGAAAAATTGAAAAAAACTCATTTACACCAATGTTCAGAGCAATATTTCCCATGAATGACACCAGGTGTGAACATGAAACTTTTTTTTTTGAAAGAGCATGTTCTTATTGATAAAATATAAAAAAATTGGGATGGGGTTTTGCCTGAATCTGAAATTTTGTATATGATCTATTGGGCATATTGCCCATCACATGGATTTTTTTCAGACAAATCTGAGGAGGTCAGGTGGGGAACTTTTCCAAAATTTGATGATTCCAGCTGGAATGACCCTTATGAGTGAATAATGCACAGCTGAATGAGCTATTAGATGACATGTCCTATTTTTATAAATTATAGGATGACATGATTTAGTAAAATAGGACAAAACCTTAGGCCAAACCTTACTCAAAAATAAATAAATAAATACAGTTAAATTAAATTAAATTAAATTTGACTTGCCCTGCCAACATTTTCACTGATTCCAACACAAAAATTAAGTTTTATAATTTTAAATAATAATAATATAAAATTTAAAATATATTTGTAAAAGTATAATTTAACATTTTTAAAAATTTTAAAAATGAATTATTTCTTTTTAAATATTTTTAATTAAATAAATTCACACAAATATTATCAAATGTTAAGGTTTCTTTACAAAGACAATTTGCAATAATAGCTGAAAATGATGGAATTATTATAATTACGCACAGATTATAATTCCAACAAAATATGATATAATTTCATAAATGCTTTTTGTTGGAAAATAATAACATACAAGGGAAAAAAGTACGTTAAATTACTACAAAAAAAAATCAAAGCTAAATAGAAATATAAAAACCACACATACATTAAAATTGCAAAAACATGTTATATTAAAAATATTTACATTTCTTGCTTTTATGAGAAATGACTTTACCTTTGAACAGGGTTCTTCACTCTTCTCTGGTTTGTTTGGACTCTTCATTTTCATTTTATTTCTTAAGACACCAACAAGCCTTTGCAGGATGTTGTCCATGATGGCTGCTCCCATTAACAAACCCATGTCACATGTTTTAATAGCCTCTTGGATGTTGTATTGAGATGGATCTCCATGACATAAACTTAAGACTTTGAATAAGCAACCGTAAGAGTAAACTCTCCTCCACTCCTTGTCCACATCTCTCCATGTCCCAGTGTTGAGCTGCTCCCAGGAGTAATCAATAATGACCTGAGCTCTTTCAGCAGAAGCTGGGCAATCTGTTTCACTGTACAGCTGATCTCTAGCCAACTCAAGAACCTTCAACACACTGAATTCAATCTTTTCACTGAAGTGAAGTGGGAATTCAGACACCGTCGAGGGCAAAACAGCTCGAACATCAGTCCAGATGGGAGCCATGAACAGAAGAAACTTTTGCAGATCACTTGTAATTGATTTCTGATGAAAAGCGAACACATGAATGGTTTACTTGCTTGGGGAGAGACACATCTACTGCTCATGGCATTGAGATACCGAACTGGTAAACAATACACGTCATTTTTGTTACAGATAATAAACAGCGTTTAAAAGACAGATGTCAACAGCTAGCATAAATTACGTCATAAACATGTAACTGATTTAAAAAGAGAAATATTAAAGCAAAAGGCACTCATGCATGCAGTTGAATATAGTGCCCGGTTTTAATGCCCGGCTGGAAACACAGAAGACAAATAACGTTCCGCTCTGGAACGCGTTCCCTTATTTCATTGCAGTCAGTAACTGGTGTACACACAATATGCGCTAATGTCTATTTAAAACATTTGTATGCGGAAATAGAAGGATATTTTATATGTTTTTGCTACATTTATTTGATGTTAAACGCTATTGTATGTTTTCTGAAAGTTAACTTCCATATATAGCATGAAATACACTACCAGTCAAAAGTTTTGTTTTGTTTTTTTTTCCACCAAGCCTGCATTTATTTTATACAAAGTACAGCAAAAACAGCAACATGTTGAAATATTTTGAATATACTGAACTGCTCCAAAAAAAAAAAAAAATAAATAAAAATAAAAAATAAAAATAAATAAATAAATAAATAATTATGTGGAAAACAGCTGAGTAGAATTTTTTCAGGTCAGAATGTACAGAAGAACAGCATTTATCTGAAATATAAATCTTTTGTAACATTATAAATGTCTTTATCATCACTTCTGATCAATTTAAAGCATCCTTGATAAATAAAAGTATTAATTTAGTCTTCTTATATATATATATATATATATATATATATATATATATATATCAATATATCAATAATAAATTAGAATGCCGTGGAAAAGTTAATTTATTTCAGTAATTCAACTCAAATTGTGAAATCTGTGTATTAAATAAATTCAGTGCACACAGACTGAAGTAGTTTAAGATGACGATTTTGGCATTTTGACACCTGCAAAGGTTTCCTGAGCCTTCAAAATGGTCTCTCAGTTTAGTTCACTAGGCTACACAATCATGGGGAGGACTGCTGATCTGACAGTTGTCCAGAAGACAATCATTGACACCCTTCACAAGGAGGGTAAGCCACAAACATTCATTGCCAAAGAAACCAGCTGTTCAATTGTTGAGTGCTGCATCCAAGCATGTTAACAGAAAGTTGAGTTGAGCTGAAGAAAAAGATGCACAACCAACCGAGAGAACCGCAGCCTTGAGAGGCTTGTCAAGCAAAATCGATTCAAGAATATGGGTGAACTTCACAAGGAACGGACTGAGGCTGGGGTCAAGGCACTTTTAGAGCACTACACGCTTCCTTCTGCTGACCAGCTTTTTAAAGATGCTGATTTCATTCCCCAGTAGGATTTGGCACCTGCCCACACTGCCAAAAGCACCAAGCTGGTTAAATGACCATGGTGTTGGTGTGCTTGACCAGCCAGCAAATTCACCAGACCTGAACCGGTATTGTCAAGAGGAAAATGAGAAACAAGAGACCAAAAAATGCAGATGAGCTGAAGGCCACTGTCAAAGAAACCTGGGCTTCCATACCACCTCAGCAGTGCCACAGACTGATCACCTCCATGCCACGCTGAATTGAGGCAGTAATTAAAACAAAAGGAGCCCCTACCAAGTACTGAGTACATATACAGGAAATAAACATACTTTCCAGAAGGCCAACAATTCACTAAAACCATTTTTTTTTTTTTTTTTTTTTTTTATTAGTTTTATGAAGTATTCTAATTTGTTGAGAGAGTGAATTGGTGGGCTGGTGTGACCCCAACCAAGCTTTTGAATGGTATAGTGTTACAAAAGCTAGGTAAATCGTGATCTTTGGATCTTTTGATTCATCAAAGAATCCCGAAAAAAATGTAATCAACCATTTTAAATATTGATAATAATAATAATAAATATTTCTTTAACAGCAAATCAGCATATTAGAATGATTTCTAAAGGATCATGTGACACTGAAGACTGGAGTAATGATGTTTAAACTGTAGCTTTGGTCACAGGAATAAATTACATTTTAAAATATATTCAAATAGAAATCAGTTATTTTAAATTATTTCAGATTTTTACTGTTTTTGCTGTACTTTGGTTTAAAAAAAATGCAGGCTTGGTGAGCAGAAGAGACTTCTTTAAAAAAAAAAAACATTAAAAATCTTACACAATCAAGTTAAATTCATAGCAAGTTGACAAATCAACATAATTAACAAATCAACATAATACAATGAAAATGTGAATGTGAAAAAAAAAAAAAAAAACGTGACTTGCTACAGACACTGTATAAACCCTTATCAGTGGCTTTAGTTATTAAACAAAGTTTCTTCATGATTCCAAAGAAATTGCTCATTGCACTATTGAGACTAATTGTTAAAAATGCAAACACATCTGTCATTTGTTTTAACACCACAGTTAAACAGGTTTCTCTTGTTATCGTGCCTTTAAAATTTGCATTTGCAAATTTGACTCAGTTTCACATTTGACATTGTGTGCAAAATAGAGTAATAAGAAGTATGAATAACAAGAATAGTTACTGTACATAATCTCTACAGGCATTTAAAGCAATACTCCACCCAAAAATGAATATTTTCTGATCATCTTGCTAACATACACTTGCATTATATGGACTCCCTGATATAGGTTATTCTTCGAAAAAGTTCTGTTTGTGTTCCACAGAGAAAACAAGGTCATCTCGGATCGTGTGAGCTAATTTTTATGTTTCCCATGAAATCAAAATGGAAGTTTTTTGGCTTTTAGTATGACTATGATAGCCTTAAGGTTATCTGTAAGCTAGTATGTGCCAAAACAAAGACAAAATTCACGTTTAGAAGACAAAAGCACTCATCGGCGCCAATAGCCTTGTGGTTGCACTGACACATAGCACAACTATGCTCGTTGCGACCCTAGTTCGAATCCTGTCTCGAGGTCCTTTGCCGACCCCGCCCGCTTTCTCCGCCCAGTACTTTCCCATCATCTCTCTACTGTCCTGTCCATTAAAGGCACAAAAAAGCTCAAAAATATAATTAAAAAAAGAAGCACTTAAAACTTAGTCTCTAACTTTGGGCCCTATCATGCAGTGTGGCGCCAGGCGTGACCCAAGTGTTTATTACTAGTTTCAGCCTGACGCAGTTATCATTTTCATGCCCTGCGCCATTTTGCTTAAATAGTAAATGCATTTGCGCCCATTTGTGTGCCCGTCGGTGTGCTGGTCTGAAAATGAGGTGTGTTCAGGTGCATTGTTGATACGTTGCTATTTTGAGGCAACTAAAATAGACTGCTGAAACCTGGCCTAAAGTCAATGGCGCAGTATTTTTTTTTTGTTATTTAAAGAGCGAGTTAGTAATATGCGCCTATAGGCAGGTGCCCAATGCACATACACTCTGCTTATTACACACACAAGGACCCGCAGCAGCACACAAACATGCCAAATATTAAAAATGAAAGCATTGTGATCATTGTGAACATAAATATAAAAATGCCTACACGTCATAATGGATAGTCAATCGCTTTCTTATGCGAGCTGTTTTTTGGTTTCACTTTCACTTTCGAAAACGTTCACATTCGGCACGAGGATTGAAAGGGGGTACACAGTAACTCATTTGAGGGGGCTCGGCCCGTGAATGCCCTTCCTTGATGCCGGACCTGCTCTCTGGAGAAGCGTTCAATCTTCGTTCTAGCAAATTCCTCCATGTAAATAGCGAATCCGCCATGGCACGAGGGCAACTGGCTCTTAAAGGGAATGGGAGATGAGACTCTGATTGGTTTAATGCATGTTATGCCCAAAACACACCCATGACTCATTAAGAGAATAGGGACAACCCTATACAATAGATAAAGTTTGCCTGGTGCCATGTTTTCAAATGAATGACTCATTGTAACTGTAGACATTCAAAAATGCATTCAATGTTTCAGGCATGTATACTTATCATTTGTATTAGCATAGTTAAACACACTGATAGGAACTGTCTATTTGAATAACTGGTGAGAAATGCAAAGAAGGGGTCAAAGAACTTGGCTGCACAGATGTGGGATCTTGGCCATTGCTGTGGGGGAATTTCGAAGCTCCACATGCATCAAGTGCTTGTTCAGTGCTGACACCTGTGCTCCACTGTCCTTCTGTGCTTTTCACTTGGTGTGACGCTGCCATCATGCAGAATCAGAGAAGGATAGAGCGGATTTGTGCTGGTGATGAGATTTTTTGTGATGCACTTGTCATCAGCATCGTCTGAAATGTTCACACAAACATCTGCATCCTTGTCCAAAACACTGTTGAAGCACTGATATCCGACTTCCAGAGTATCAATAGTGGGAGAGTTAAACTGGCTATCGCTTGAGTCTGAAACTTCCCTCTTGCTGGATTGACGGTAATGATCATCGCTCAGCTGCTCTAGGAATAAGGAATCATCAGTGGTTGATTCCAAATATGACATATTGCTGAAAACCGATGAGCCGGAGCAATTGCCCGAATCTCGGTTTGCATGGTTGCACTCTCTTGAGGAACTAACAATGTTAACCCTATTATATGGGCTGATCGTTGTAACCTTATTGTTGGGGGATAACGGTGACTTATTGTTTGTGATTGGATGCTGTTTAAACACCTCATCCAAGGCATGCTCGACACGTTTTCCGACGTTGATATTCTCTTCTGGGCTTCCAGAGCAAGCCTGGCCATAATCCACCGGCGCCGACTCAACGCTGTGGGAACTTTTCTCATTGTTTGTATCTTCTGATAATGTTGAGATCCTATCAAAAGACAAACATGTTGAAGTATTACTAATCAGAATTAGAATGATGCTAGTCTGTCATGTGTTTCTGAGGAAAAAGAAGAATCAAACAAAAGAACATACAATTTATTTTTCCCCTGAAGGTCCAGTTTTGTAAACTCTACATGGATTTGAGAAAACTTCATATCAGGTGGAGGCAACATTTTGACTGGTAGTGTATATCACTGTAAAACTCTTCTGAAATAATAATAATAATAACACCAACACTACAGCAGATTTTTTTGTTAGCCAATCAGAAGACTTTTAAGTAATCTGTCAATTATTTTGTGCGTTCACAGCGGACAGTCCATATAAGGGAAAACGGAAGTTTAGAGTGCAACTGATGAACTTAGAGGGACTTTCATTAGTCTGAGAGTGCAAAATGTTCACAATTTCACGTCTCCCTACAGTGGCTTATACAAAACTTGCTAAAACCAACTGGAAGACGGAGAAAACAAGACCGAAAAGCACTTGACAGGTAAAAAATAACGATGGTTCGAACAAGAAAGACGTAGAAACACTAGCCTGTCTATTCGACGGCGGAAATTCTGTAATGTTCACATCGCTCACACCTTTAATTTCTAAACAGTTTATTTATTAGTTGTTTTAAATGTTAATTTGTTAATATAGAACATCTGTTTCTTTTCTGAAACACAACTGAATAAACTGCTCCAATTATTGCCCCAAATTAGGAGGAAAACTGTGGCCTTTATTGTTTACTGCTCCAGTAGGCCTACAGCTTTTAGACAGTAAATAGACAATGATTTGTCGCATGATTATTGTTGAGAATTGACAGATAAATATAACTGTATTGTCACTTTTAGTACTGTGCCAAATCCTGATTGCAACTCCTAACAGCCAACGTTGTTTCAAGTACATGCATGCAATGTGTTCCTTTGTGTATTTTCTGTAAGAACTATTGTTTATTTATCTGAGGCCTATTTTCCATATGTAAAATGGATATTTTCTAATAAATGGGTATCACAGGCATGACCTTTTGTTAACCCTGTGTTGATTTATGTAAAATACAAGAAGCTACTAAATAATTCATTAGTAGTTACAGATATGCTTTCATGAGGCACACTGTGAAGGGCTAAACAATGATCTGAAACCATAAGCCTCAAGAAATATTTAAATTTCCCAAGAAAAAAAAATGTTGTGGCACAGTATAATGAAAAGAGTGATTATCTGTGTTCTGCTGATGTGTTCATAACCCTCTGCTGCTGAGTCAACAAGCCTGTTTATAAACTAGGCCACTTGATTGGATGCTGCACATGTAATACATCTGTATCTTTTAGATAAGCATGGCTGCAGAAGAGTTAGAGGAGGTAATATATTGCAAATATTGACCGCTAGAATTGGGAAGGACACTCGTTGATGCGGCAGTCTGTTTTGTGTGTTACTTAAATGACAGCCTTTGTTTGGTTTTTAATTTACCCTTGATTTCTCCCATGGCCATTGAGCAGACTGCTCTGTGGAAAAGAGCCAGCTGTTGAAGAATCAGATGTTTGCGCAGCTAGATGATCTGTGAAGGAGTGTGTTTAGGGGGGCACTGTGAGGTTTTACATGACATTTTAATGGTGGTGAACACTGCAGTTGTTACATTGTGTGTGTGTGTTTTGTATGAAAAAAATAAGTAAATAAAAATATTATGCATTAATGTTTTTGTTGAACAAAAAATAAGCAAATCTTGCCGTATAATTCCATATAAATACATTATCTGTATGTTATTTAGAGTTACATAAAAAATTTAGGATATAATACAGTTAGATGGCAATTTATGTGGCCAGAACATTCTCTATTTACTAGGGCTGCACGATTAATCGAAGGCGATTGTCATGCGCATTTTTTCAGTGAAGCCGGTTGTGTAATCAGTAGTAAATCTCCAGCAGGTGCTTTCAGATGGAGCAGCATTTAGTACACAAAGCTGTAGTTCACTGAAAAGCTACGCTATATCGCATTCATTATTGCAGACGATTTAATTGCGCAATTATGAAGTCGAAAGAAATCATTTGTGATAATGACAGCTGTTGGCGTAGCTTGTCAGTGAACTACTACTCTGCGTAGAAAAACTCACTTCATAACGTCATTCGAGTTTTTGAAATAAATCCTTCTGTGAGATGTTGTGGCTTTTTATACAGAATAAGGCACTCATAGTATTCTAAGCAGTGATAAAGGCATTGCGTTATTATATACTGTATTATAAGGAAAATTATAATAAGAAGAACTCCGATAAACCATACATTGTCGTAGTTGTGTGTTTATTAGTCACGTTGAATCAATGAAAGCAGACAAATCTTCTGTTTAGCACAGAGGAAATTTTTTTTCAGCTGACAATCCAGATGAGGGTGGGAAGATCTTCACAACAAGTGAAAAGATTCTGGAATGTGATTTTTGCATTTCTGAGATTGTAGCGCAAGGCGTTGCTCACGGTTTGACCTCAGGCTGATGTAGAAAATTGAGAGCGAGTGGAAGTAGGAGAGTGCAGGCGGAGCACGTTGCTGTTCTGTATGCAACCCAGCAGGCACTAGACGTCAATATAACGTCAGGTTAACGTCGCCTTTTGGTTGGGAATGAAAATCCAACGCTATTTCAATTCGTACGTATTTAAGAGGTGGCTAATTCGTATGAATTTGTAGGATTACAGTGAGGGGTGGGTTTAGGGGCGGGGTTAGATGTAGGTCTGTGTGCAGTAATCATCACAATATTTCTTCGCCTGTCTCTGAAAATGTCCGGATTTTGAAGTTATCCTGCAGACCATTTTAATAGGCTTTTATTCAACTAGTGATTACAGCATATTGAAAAATATACATAACTGGAAGAATTGATACTCTGCTTCGACAAGCGCTTCTGGTGTGATAAAGGTCCATTGTATTTGTATGAGTGAGGTCGAATTAGCCACCTCATAAAATATGTATGAATTGACATGAGAGCGGGCTGGAAAATCGGGTTGACGTCAATTTGGTTACACAACCTAAAAACAGCAATATATCAACGTCATCTGATGACGGTATTGCACATCAAATTAACGTTGACAATAGACGTTGAATTAACACTTCATTTTGGTCATGATATGATGTTGCGTGTCTGCTGAGCAAGCATCAATGTGTTTAACTTGATGCGAGCTGCAACCGGTTGCCAGTTCTTAAAGAGAGGTGTGATGTATGCTGTTTTGAGCTTGTTGAAGACTAGTCATGCCACTGCATTCTGTATCATCTGTAGAACTTTGATGTAGAACAGCACTGCAATAGTCCAGCCTAGAAATGACAAGGGCCAAGATGCAAATTTGTGCAGCATGCTCCATTAGGAAAGGCCTGGTTGTCCTGATGTGCAATGCAAACTGCCATGATCATGCTGTCTTTGCAATGTGGTCTTTGAAGGTCAGCTCATCATCAAAGATTACTCGAAGATTTCTGATTGAACTCAGTGGGATAATTGTTGATAAACCTAGCTGGGTGTTGAAACACGATAAGCTTCATCTTTGCTGAGTTAAGCTTTGTCATGATTTCTGTAGAAATGTTTTCTTTTTTTTTGTGATAACAACACTTTCCTTATTTTGCTTCAGTTCTTCTGTTCACCAAGGTAGCATTTAATTGATCAAAACTATACCCCTCAATAATTGTACTAATAAATTATTCTTGCTTGTTTTCTTTATACATTTTAGAATTCTGTGTTCATATATTGTAAAATTCAAACTTTGACTGATGGCAAAACCCCATTTTCAGCATCCATTGCTCCAGGTTACTAGAAAACCTTTTCACTCTAATCATTCTATTATGCTAATATGGTTTTGGAGAAACCTATTTTTATTATTAGCAAAATGTGGTTTAATGTGTGGAAATTGCAGCACAATGTGTGTTTTTTTGTCTTTTTTTAACTGCTGAAGTATTGCGTTTCTTGCAGTTCAAATTTTGATTTTAAAAATGACTAAAAAGAAAAACGTTTCTTTACAAACTTTTCAGTCTATTGTTCTGTTGAGAAAAAGCTGTTTCATACAAAATAAGAAGGCAATCTTGATCTAACCAGCACAGAAATAAATATCGTTGGCCTAGATGCACAACAGAAGAGAAGGAGTATATACGAATGTGTAGTTTGAAAGACAGACCGCTCACTGGTGCTCAGCTGGAAGCTGCATTGAAGAGCACATACTAAACATCAGCTTCATCTGCATCAGAGAATATTCTCAGACACTGGGCCTTTAGATGGAGTTTCAAAGAAAAAGCCACATCAGATACTCAACGATTAGAAGAAAGGGGTAGATGGAAATATAACCAACTTAAAATAATTAAACGAGCGTTATGGATGGATAAAACAAAAATACTTCAAAAACAATACAAAATGTTACCAACCCTTAACTTTTGAATGGTAGTAAATGTCCAAAATCATGGTATCACCCTGGTATCATGTATTTTGGAAAACTCTGGTAATATATCAAAAATAAATGTATATATTTCTGTGAATGCAGCAGTTTCTTGTGACAAAAGTAATGATTTAAAGCTCCACATGTGGAAGAAACAGAAGTCTGTCACTTTGTAGATGCAGAGAAAAACCGTATCTGCACATTGAAACACTTCAGAAAATTTAAAATAGCAGGGAGGAGGCCTTAGGTCAGACTGCAGAAGTGCTTTTGTGGTCCCACTGTGTGTTTTTGTGAGACAGAAAGCCTGTGCTTTTGAGTAAGAGCTACACAGCTTGAGTTCAGTCCAAGTACTTATCAAGTTCAAATACTGGATAAAAGGTAAGCTCTTGGCATAGTGACAGACTCATCATGTCGCATCACATGATCAGGGCTTTCCATTCCTCGCTATTTTGGTGACCTTGCATACACCTTTGTATTAAAATTAGGGTATTTTCCATATTTAAATGTATGTATATAGATTGTTATTGACTGTTTTTTCCCCTTATGCATTTTTCCCCTCTCAAATAATTAAGTGCCTTGTCTGAATCTGAAGAATTCATGCAGCGTGAATAGAATAGAATCAATCAAGCAACCTTGATAAGGTCTGTCTCTTGAAGATCGATTCTGTGATTGTGAACAAGGTCAGCGTGTGACGTGAATTATGTGTGATAATATATACTTAAATGCAAAACAGAATAAATTATTGATTGTTGTTTTAGCGCTGCTGTGTTAATACAGCATTTGGTTCGAGGCATGGTGATTTATGGGTGATGTTTTTGTGCTTTGTTCAAAGGCATTTGTTATTATAGCTTTCATATACTCATGATAAATTGAAATAACTCTTGATTTTGTAGATCTGTGGACTGGACCAAGAACTGCACGAAAGACTTCTCCGCTTCTTAGACGTACAGACATTTTCAATGAATACTATACACATTGATCTTTTTGTCTATTTGGTATTATGTTGCATAAAAGTAGACTAGTAGAAAAAGTAGCTAAATCAAAATGTGTGTGTGTTGTTGTTGTTGTTTTTTTTTTTAACTGGTCTCATTTTAGAGGTCTTGACCATCTCAACTATGACATTATTTTGTTAAAACATTATTTTGACATTTTGTTAAAATGCTAGGTTGTTTCAGCCCAACTTTGGTCAAATATGGACTAATCCAACTTTTGGGTTAAAAATTGAATGCAAAAATTTAACCTAGCAGCTGGTTTAATTCATATTTTGAAACAGCTCATAATAAATTGGGACAGATAGATATAATATAACAGATATAATAATAAACAATATATATATATATATATATATGTATGTTTAATATTCAATACACATAAATGAAATAAAAAAACTAAAATAAAATGAGAAATCAATTTATCAATCAATTTTACAATTCATTTTGTTTTATTGTTTTATTAAACTACATTTAAAAACACAAATTTAACAACTTTTAATTTGTCTATTTAAAAAATTATTTATTTATATACATTTTTATGTATACTTTCTTTTTTTATTTTAAACTTTTTATTTTTAATTTCTATTTTATTTCTGTTTTGTTTTTAAGTGGCACTCCTGGTCCTCCATAGCAGAAATAGAAAACAACAAAAAGCTAATGTATTTTTAGTTTCAAATATTGAAAGACATTTTCTAAAAATGTTTTTCTGAAAAAGAAAAGATGTTACTTGTTACCTTCAAAGAGCATTCTAAAGCTACGTTTAC
Organism: Labeo rohita; assembly: GCF_022985175.1. Taxonomy (NCBI): domain Eukaryota; kingdom Metazoa; phylum Chordata; class Actinopteri; order Cypriniformes; family Cyprinidae; genus Labeo; species Labeo rohita. Next base: position 9,447,744 of record NC_066871.1, on the reverse strand, counting down.
ACTAGTGCATTTTAGTTTTAAAACGCATAACTTTTGCTACTGTTACGCCTGTCGTTTACGCTATTCTGATGTTTTCGACCCTCGAAAGTGGAGACTTTTGAAAACGCTGCAGACCCCGTTTTAGTATGAAAACTCCAACGTTGCGTTTCAGTGTAAACAGACCAAAACGGAGACATTTGAAAGCGATGGCATTGCTGCTCACATTCGCTCTGATGACCATGTAAACCATAACATCATGCTCAATATGAATGGTCATGTGACATGCGTTTTCGGTTGTGTAGTGTAGACAGAGATAGTTTCTGAAACGCAGAGAAAACGCCAGTGTGGATGAAGATGAATTTTTAAAACAAAAATGCACTACTGTAAACAGGGCTTAAGATCACATGATCTTTCCAGACCTGTTTTTCAGGTGTCATGCAGCATAGTCTGCTTCATGTGTCTGACTTTTGTTTTAAACATTCATTCTAGTCATTCTGTGTCAACCGCTTGTGCAACCAGTCTGAATTTCCAGTGTAGATAATGTTACGACATTTGTTCTGTATTAGGAAGTGTTAAATGTGGCAATAGCATGTGATGAAATAGTCATGGTGAATATTAATAAGAAAAAGTGCATTGAGTGCTTTTGCTGACACACATGGCCTCGTTTGGACTTGGTGTTGGGGTCTGTAGTAAACATGAATGGCACTGTGGAGCAGACACTGTACTTCTTTAGCCATGGTTAGGAGGAGGTTGGATTGTCTCGGCTGGAGAGGAGAATGTATTATTCAAATGCGGCGCTCACCGTAGGGAGGAAGGGGAAGGGGAGGGGTTGTGTTGAAGGTCGAGGGCCCGATGATGATGATGACGCCCGTCCGTAGGCTGTCAGCACTCACATCACCTGCTGGCAGTTTTCCCAAGCACACTTCAGCACTTCGCCTTCCTCTGCTTCAGCCTCTTCTAGCAGGGCAGGGCAGAGTTTGGCCTCCTGGAGTGGTGTGGTTGGCTCCAAATTTTTGCTGAAGATGAACATATTTCATAAAAAGAGATCTTTGCAATGAGTTTGAAGAGGTCATTAATGGAACGGATGTTGGAGACATTATTAACCAATTACCGGCAGCATGTAACGGCATGGAAAAATACAAGTGTGCTGTTATAAATTCAAGGCTTCTGTTATGTAGCCTGTTGTAATTTATCATTTGTATATATGAGTATGAAATATTGCTGCACTGAATTTTGTAGATATACATGGGTGAGCTACACAAGCATATGGGGATTGCATCTTGTATAATGTATTTGTATTGCACCTAACCTTAACCTTAGTCATAACAGCATCAAAAATTTATTATTCTTTGAGGGGAAAAATGCTTGCTAGCTCGCGAATGTTGGATAATGGATATTGCATAGTGGATAGTTGCAGAGAACAAAGGAAAACTAAAAGAGGAGCTGAAAAGAGGAAAATAGGCCTATGTATAAAACAATATTGAATTTTCTGTTGTACTAAGGGTTTGTATGGATTAGGGCTGGGTGATGTATCATAATATTTTGTGATATTAAATTCATATAAAATAAAGCACGTAAGCATTGCTGTGATTTTAATGCAATTTTTATTTGGCAATTAAGTCTCCTAAAAACTGCATCATTAAAGATTTTTTGATTCATGGCTGTTTTAGTATTTAGTCAAATGTTTTAATAAAATATATGTAGGAAACTACACCTGGATAGAAATGGTTGTGGGATTAAGTATGTAATAATGTGTGAAATATAATAGTAATTTAAAATGAGTTAAAAATGGTATTCAACATTTAATTTAATGTGATTTTTTATTTATTTATTTTTTTTTTACAGTGTACTTATTAGTGCTTTTAAATGAGAGTTATTAAATATAATTCTTTACTTAGTGAAAAAAAAGCATGCTTTGCTTTATTTATAAACTAAATATTTGCCTTTATTTCTTGTTGGGTATTTTTGATTTTGTTGATTGGGGGAAAATGTTAAATGTTTAACCCAGCTTTCTGGGTTAACTATTGCTTAAAAATATGTTTCTTGCTTAAAATGAACCTAAATAGGTTGTAAATTTACTAGGGCTGTCAGTTTATAAAAAATTTTAATCCAATTAAATTTGACTTTGAACATACCCACAAACAATTATGTAAAGCTATTTTTGTGTTAAATGAGAATGATTTTAAATTGTTTTTCAAAGGATGAATTTTAAGATTTTAAGTTTTCAGTTGATATATAATTTCTTAAGATTCCTATTGCGTGAAAGGCAACGAAGAAAGTCTTTTTGTGACAAAGGTCAGAACTCGTGTCATGATGTAGATTTTTGAGGTGCACTCTTGTCATAAATGAATGTATTACTTTTCCTACATAATTTGTAACACAAAGGAGTGGTAAAATATCTATTGAGGAGTCTTAGACCTTCCCAACAATATACAGTTTGTCATGATTAGATTAGAATTTATTTGAAATATGGTGAAGTACACATAGGCATCCCACAGAGATGACGGTGACAGTTAAAGGGTTAACTGTGTTAAAATATTTTTTATTTTTTTTTTTTTTTTTTATAACTTTATTAGTTATTTTTTCTTAACTAATTAAGTTAATGTGTTAAAGTGATTAATATGTTTTTAAAACACCACATTTATTAAGTTGAATAAATAATTAAATAATAATAAAAAATTGCTTATTAATAAATGTTCACCTTTTGATTATTGCTGATGCCTCTAGTTGTTATGTGTGATTTTTATTTTATTTTATTTATTTTTTATTTAGAACCTATTTTAGGTTTATTTAAGCCAGTCATAAAGTATTTTTTAAGCAATAGTTGAGTTAAATAAAACTACCCAAAAGGTTGCATTAAACATTTAATTTAAACCCAGTCGCTGGGTTGTTTATAACCCAGCTTTTTTTGTTTTTAGAGTGTAATCACCCAGCTCTTATGTGAAGAAAAACAACAACAACAACAACAACAACAACAACAACAACAACAAAAAAAAATAGTGTAGATTTGTGCACATGATTAATGAAGAAACAAGAACTCCATGTTCTTGTTGATTACATGTAGAAAGTTGAATGTTGAAATCTTACCTTGATTTTTCTAAGACCTTTCACTCATGGGTTGTGAAATAAACTGTGTCCTAAGCATGTCAGTCAGCCAGCAGATGATCTTTGTGGTCGTAATCAATTTAAGGTTAATCCCAGCATGACACCTAGTTGGCCTCCGCAGTGCCAGTGCAGCAGCCGACAGCATTAGCAGCATTAGCACTGCTGCCAGGCTCTTTTCCAGGGCATCAGGGCAATGTGAAGTGTGACCGTAAACAGCACCTTCCCATGGGCTCACAATACCAAGTCACCAGAGGGGGGGAAGTAATCGCCTCCATTATGCTCTAGGTGCTCTGGAAAAAAAGCGGACGGGGGAAAAAAAGGCAAAGAGCCCTGCAGTTGTGTTGCCGCGGATCAGAATCCAATTAAACACTGTTTAGTTCTACATAAGCCGCCAGTCATAGCCTGTTGACTCATGAAATTAACGCATTATTGTGGCACAAAAGAAACCAGTACACTAGAATGCACAGCATTTCCTCAGGCTGCATTTCAGACAAATTGACATAGCGTACACACCTGGCAGATGTTAACACCAAAGTGCACACTCAATGACAAAACAACACCAGGGCATCGATAATCCTAATCACGTGCCAGAATTGACTGTTTTATTTATTTTTTTTTTTATTTTTGTCTAGTCCTCTACAAAAGAAGGTCAATATGCTTACAGGTTTTTTGGATTCTTGATGGAATCCATTCCTCCATGTTGGGATGCATCCTGGTGCTTCCTCCACGCTGCGGCCTGTCAATGTAAATAATGACCACTGCAGTGCCCCTGTGCATCTTGAAGGCAATTTATGAATGCGTAAAAACTATTAAAGGTTAAGGGTTGCAAACTTCTACCGTTGTTCTAATGGACATGGGAGATGCCCTGCAGAGGTGACAAATGAAGGTCCTAAAGTTAAACACACTGTGAAATCACAAAAAGGAAAGCTTTAAATGAGTAAATAGCATTCATGAAACTAGTCTACTTAACACTAGCAGATAAACTTGCAATGCAAGACCTATATTTTAGTAAAACCACAAATGCTACAAAACCACATCAAACCCAAATGGGTAAAGTATACTTTTGCGTTAAATGTTTGAAATATCTATTAGTTATCAGATTGATGGCTCAGTCGAATTGGAAATTATTCATGTAACATTATTACACTGACTTTCTCAGTTCTAAACGTGGCAACTGCATATGCACTGAGGTTTTGTTTGGAATATGCGTAACGCACATGTAAATGAAAATATTGAATGCAGTTGAATGCAGTGCAAAGTTCAGGGTTTTCAGAAGTTGTATTCATTCTTCAATGCAGAAGTAAGGCAAGATTTCCGGTTCATTAGCCGCTATAGGGAAATAATGAGAAGAATAACAATGTTCAGTGGAGATGCGCAACAATTCTGCTATGGCTTCAAAGGTAATAAGGCAAAAATGCAATATAATGTTTTAAATATAACACAATATCAACTTATTTACTGAACTGTTGTATAAAGTCACATTTAAGCTTGTGAGATCGGGACAAAATCAGCACTCGTGTTATATGGCTCTTGCAGCCCATGTGATACGTGGTATATATAAATAGACAAAACACATACAGGGGCATTTTTTTGCACCAATATCTTGAATTTTAAGGCATACATGCATTTATGGAGTTGTTGCGCTGCATCATATTTGTCAACAGTCAACTATACTGTAGTACAGGTCTGGGGGCAAGACCAATGCCTTAACCCTTTAACTGTCACTCCCTGTCTTGAGCATAGACATGAAAATGCACTATCCAAATTCAATTTGTATAATTCATGAACAAAAACATTTTGTAATATGATTTTGATGTACAATGTGCAGTAAACGGTAAAACTGTTTGCACTACTAACCAGTGTGTTCATAATTAGGATGATACATTAAAATAATGTGGTAAGACACACCAATTTGCAATATCAAGCAGCAAAACACTCTGTTTTGTACAGCTAAAAATAGCTGGATGCAGATAAGACTGGAAGCCAGACCCATAAAATTTACAAATGGTCACGCCCACTCTTACGGCAAAAATAAGGTCGATTCAGTTCATTCAAACTGACGAAGAAAGTGTACGTTAAAGGGATAGCTTACCCAAAAATGAAAATCCTGCCATCATTTAGTGACCATCAAACTGTTCCAAACCTATATGAATTTCTTTCTTCTGATGTTTTGAAGAATGTTGGCAACCATGAAGAATGACGGCTGGGTTAAAGACAACCCAGTTTGGGGTATTTTGTCAACCCAGCTCTGGGTCAGATATCAATAAACCCAGCATTGGGTTGTATTAATTAACTCAAATATTAATTGAACATTAATATTGCTGGCCTAAAATGAACCTAAAATAGTTTGGAAATTAAAAATCAGAAGCGAAATTACTAGAGGCAACAGTAAGAATCAAAAGGTTAACATTTTATTTATTAAGTGAAAACACCAATGGACAAAAATGTGAGACGAATTAAATTGCATTTGAAAGTAATGCTTTAATTAAAGTGTATTAAATCATCTTCTGTTATCATTTTAACTGAATAGTGCCGATTCTTATGTGTCGCTGAAATTCAACCTGCAGGCTCATTGGAAATATGGACTCTATAAGGGTAATTCCATGCAAATGTCAACCTTACCATAAAGACTAAAGTTTTTACCAAAGTTTTTTACTATACTGACAGCACAGACGTCAACATTTGGTGGTTCAAATACCTATATGAGGTCTCTCAAAGTTTTTTATTTTTAGTGCTTGATTGTCTGGTAAGTGCTATTTTCAGGCTTGTCACATCCATAACAGTACATATTCCTCAGAAATAGACACATCGAAATTAAAAAAAAAGTAACAATTGTATGTTCTGTGAAGAGCTATCACTTCTCTATTTGTTGGGTATTAGTGCATCTGGTTTGTGCATTTTATCAAGTATGTAGTCTCTCAAAAATGGTGTCATTTTTTGTCACATCCATAACACATGACTAATTTCCTTTTTTAACATAGAGAATTTGTGCATAGACTGATATTTTTCTGATGTTGATGATCAACAATGATTTATTAAAAAATAAACAGATGCTTCAGTATATTTGTAACACATACATTCTCTAAGAATTTATATGTCACATCCATAACGCTGGATTTGCCCATATGCATTTCTGCAACACCATAATTACGTACCTTACCGCACAATTTTTCTGAAGTTTCAAAGTGAAATGTCCATTATTGCCTGTACATTGGTACAGGCACGTATTGCTGTGTTTTTATTCTGCTGCTTGAAGTACATATTGCAGCTGTTCAGAATTCATATATCTGGGTAGTGTCACATAAACAAATAAAAGTTGCTGGAGTTTTATTGCCTCTAGTGTTCATTTCAACTGTAAGCATTTCCATCATGCAAAATTACCTTTGTTGATGCATTTAGCTGACTAACATCTCATCCTTGTGTTGCGTTGCAAAAAAATAAAATCATATTCAGCCCAGTAAAGATTTGTATGATGAAATAAAACATGTACAAATCATAATTTCACTGAAGAAGTCCACTAGATTTTCAGTGCTGAGGGCTCTCTCCTGAAGAGGATGAAAAGCCTGTGCTCCAACTGTAACCCAACAGAAGGGTTGAAGTCACCCCGCTCTAGGTTGTTTTGCCAGAGGGAGAGGAAGGGGCGTATTGTTTCTTCAGCCAGTGAGATTGACCAAACAGCTACTCAGCACTGGAAAAGATAACCCAACATAATGACCCAACAGGCTCAACCCAGCGATTGGGTTGAAAAAATAACCCAGTGTTTTTAGAGTAAACCAATTGCTGGTCCCCACTGACTACTGTAGTGTTAAAAACTATAAAGTCAATGGGAACAGGTTTGGAACTTAAGGGTGAGTAAATGGCAGAATTTCCATTTTGGCTGAACTATCCCTTTAACATGACTAATGACCCATTTAGAAAAAAAAAATAACTGAATGTCAATGAACCAGTACCATGCAGGTCTCCTGTTGCTCATGCTTCGAAACTACCATTGAGATAAATGGGAATGTTAACTACCATTGAGATAAATGGCAGTGATAGCTCTCTCCAGACCTTCTTGGTATAAACAGGCTTTTCCTCCCCCATACCTCACTAAACACAGTCCCAAGGGTCAGGGTTAGGATAGAGGCCTCTTTTTTGCTGTTGCATAGGGCACTATTGCAATTCCAGCTAAGCAGGTGCTCAGTTTCAGTAGCCTAATGTGTGTTGAGTGTCTGAATGCCACACCACAGCTCAGGCAGCCCTGTCTGAACCACTTTGGATCAAATTAATTCAACCAGGTGTGCCCCCACACTGCTGGGGTGCAGGTGACACCTGCTACATTCCTTTAATTAGAGGTAAAACAGCTGTTTCTGGATCGTCCTATGGAATAAACCTCCTCTGCCCACGCTCCCATCGGAACGTCTCCTTTGAATCAAGATGCAACGAGTACGCGCGACTTTTGACTCTCCGGGCCATCGTCAGAAGGACACAACGCAGGATGCATAAAGAGAAAAAAAGCTAGAATGTTTCCAAGAGATAAAGTTTTCAAGATTCAAGTTTCTGTTGAAGTCTTATTATCTCGGATGTTTCTCATGACTCAGATGATTTGACTCTGAATCAGCATGAAAAAGTTTGACAGTATGTGTTTGTAGCAGTTGCTCATTGCATAGAGTAAGTCATGAATTGCCCACTGACTCAGACTGACTGGACTGTGGCCAGTACTAATGGCAGAGAAGCAGGGGGATTTCATTCACACTCAGAGTAACAGCAGGGAAAATCCCATGAGACACTGGGGGGAAGGAACGGTTTAAGAGAGCTTTGATGGTGCTTCACAGTGACAGAGTGCTCTCTGTATGGAGTCCAGGTCCCTCGTGTTGGGTCAGCAAGCTTTAATAAGTGACTTAAGGCCTGTTCTCACCAAGATGAATGTTTGGTGCAAAAATTCAGGGTTACAAACATTTTGGCAGCGTCTGAAATTGCATACTTCCCTACTATATAGTAGGTGAAAAACAGTATGTGACCAGTAATTCTCAGTAGTCATAAAAATAACCCGGATGACCTACAGTTTCTGGCAAGATTTTGAAGTGCACTTCTAGCAGACACTTTACAATCCCATAACGCCATGGGAGAGGATTTGTGAAAGGCAATGAAGCCAAGCATTGACACTGGTAGGTCACATGACAACATGGCAAATGTACTGTAGTACATTTATTCAACATACTTTTTTGATGAATCTGAAGAAATGTATTCAAAAGAAAATTTTTAGATGCATCCATTTGTTTGTTAATAAATGTTTCGGTTAATACTCTGGTCACACTGGTCACATGCCCAGAGCTGCTGCTGTTACATAAAGCTATGACTAGGTGGCGCTCATGAACACTGCTAACTGCTAAGCGACAGTGAATATCAGAGGTCTTGTCTGTACTTTGTATTTGGTGGTGTTTCATAAACACCACAGTAAATAGACCAATTTGGAGTAGACCACACAGTTCCGTCACTTGCAGCTGTGCGCATAGTGGTTGCAGAAAAACACTTGTAACAACAGAAATAAATGGGTAAAATCCATTGAATAAGAAAAAAAAAAAAAAACATTTTTGTGCCTTTTGATGTAAAAATCAGAATGCAAATAATTTTTATAGAATACTGTCATGAAAGACACCATTTGAAACTAAATGCATGTGTTTAAACATACATACTATGGATGAAAACTGCTATGATTACTCTACTTTTAAAGCATAAATTTGATTTAAACAACAGGTCTACATAATATTCACAGATGCTGTTCATAGGGCAGGTATTGTATTAGCCCTACAGTTACAGCATGACATTATTTAAACCTATTAGTATTAACATTTTTACATAACATTTATTTATTTTATCTTACAATGCGAACACTTTTTTTTCTTGCAAATGCAAGTTTATATCTCTCCTAATTCGCACTTTATAACTCAATTTAACTCAAAAATAGTGAGTTTGTCAATTCTGAGGGAAAAAAGCCAGATGTGTGGGATATAAGGTCCTATTCTAAGCCGAGGGGAAAAAAGAATTATGCGATATAATGCAAGAATACAGTTAAAATTTGAAATTTACAATCAAATTTACCTGTTTTTTTATTATTTGGACATGGTTCCATAGACTGCCATTTAAAAACTGCCATTTTTTGTCACCAGATAGGCTTCGCCACCAAAAACATCATCCCTGTTTCGGATCTGTGAGACTATCCCACTATCTAACGTCAGTTTTGTTGAATAACACTGCTTATCGCTGGGTGACAAGCTCTTTTAATATGCGGAAAATTACGTCTAATCAATATAATCTAAATATTTTGTACCATATGTGTGGAATTTTTTTAAGCTGTAAAGGTTATCCCTCTGCATTTTTTTTTGCAACCATGATACGCGCACATCCCGAATGTTTACAAACCGATAACTGGTCTATACAAAATTTGTGAAAAGCATATGAACTGAATGGTGGCGCTTAAAAGCATAAATTCCCCAGGATTTAAAAAGATGCAAATACTGTTTGTCTTCCTTTCTACTTTATGTCAAGTGTCAGAAATGGACAGGGTTGCCAGGTTTTCATAACCAAACCCACTCAGTTGCTACTCGAAACTAGTCTAAAACTAGCCCAATCATGTTTTGGAAGGGGGCCCCCGATAAAAATCGTATTCCAGGGGGTAAAATACTAATTTCTTTGGCATGGCTCACTGCTAAAATTCGCATGTTATTGGGATATAACACGCGAATGTTGTTAATGCTTCAACTCGCGGACATGAAAAACAACCCGCTGTGACAGTGTCAAAGAACATAATTTCCGTTGGAAAACCGCCATTGCCAAACTGACTTGCCAACACTGGAAATGGAAGATGTACTGGGATATTTTCTGCTTTTCTACAAGCACCACCTACTGTCATGGAGTGAAATTGCATTTTCATTCAGCCCATCTGCTATTTTTTACTCATTGGTCTGAATGAGTCCAAATCTGGACGCATGCAAAAATCTGTCCAAATTCTTGTCAAACATTTGCATTGTTGTGAACAAGCTTATTGACTGCAGAACTGAGTATATGTCATTACTGAGCCCTTACTTTCCCTTATTGTGGTTAGAATAAATTTCCAACCTTGAGTTCTTTTTCTTGTATCATTAGATACCAAAGTTGTGGGTACAAACCCAATAAATGCACTCTCTCCGAATTAATTGTCTTCAGTAGCACAGCTACACGCACAGTTATTTCCTAGCAGTGAGTTATTACAATATAGGATGTTTCTAATAAGTCACTTCTTTCTCCTGTTTTCAATTTTGTTGGAAATGTAATGATCCGCTTTCATTTTCATTGTGGTAAATGAACTGATTCTTTGCTGTGGAATGCAAGATAATATCAGTAATGAGAAACAAAAACAAAGCTGTTCTGAATTTTTATTTATTTATTTTTTTTCAAAGGGTGGATTTAGGACATAAATGTTAATGGAGTTTGGTGCAACTCTCAGGACGATACACACATGTGACCAGCAGAGGGCAGTAGTGTGGCAGCGATGTCATCAGAGCCTGTGGCTCAGCACTGCATTAGAAAATGTGAGCAGAATGGAAAAGGATCTCCCATTTTGCCCACATGTTTATGGCTGATGCCTTCTTATAGTCTTCACATGTGTGAAGTCTGTTTTTAAACTATTTTAATTTTCTATCACACTGAATCCAGTGACAGTGAACATCACCCTCTGATTTATAATATCTCTAAGTGCAAACACAAAATGGTGTATGAGGTTGAAAGCGTTCAATAAGCTTCAGACGTACAGTGAAATTCAGACAGAACATGCGAAAATAACATGTAGTGATCTGAAAATGTCAGAAGCTCATTGCTGGCTGGATGTGTAACATCTAAGAATGTCAGTATGGTTAATACGTTGCTTCGTGTATTTCCAGTTGACAGTGACTCACCATAAAGGTTGTATAGTGCACAACACATTATATCATGGATCTAAATTACATGCTCTTTGCTACTGCATCTATCTGCATCGCAAGTGCAAACATCTGTTTATCTGGGTCCACATGCAACACAATGTCACGTTTTTCTGTGATCAGAACATATACATGAAAAAAAAGACTATAGTATCTAACAACAGATGGATCTCATGAACTGTCTTCACTTCAGTAGTTCAGTTCCTGCATCGAGTTGATCCACATTTGCACAACATTTTAATATAGTGAGTTTAGGTATAGTCTTTATAGTTAGACATAATGCAGTTTAACGTAGTAAAAATGACATGTGACTGCTAAAGGCCTGTTCATACCAGTAACAATAACTAGCATCCAACGTGCAATAAAATAGTGTTTATTATAAGCTTGCGCTGTAGTGGAAGCTGTTTGCCTACCATTGTCATCGTCACCTGGAAAAAAACATTCCGAAAGTGATTCTAACCATGTTCTTTGAAATTTAGAATCATTTTTTAAAAACGCTACCGTTATCGTCCTTGGTGTGAACGGGCCTTAACGCTGAGCGTTATTAATGCGTCATTGCAGGAGCGATAATAGCGTAGTGCGTCACACCGTTGTTCCACTTGAGTTCAACAGAATTCACAAATAACGCCAACATTCATTATACGCGCGTATGTCCCACAAGACTTTGTTATGTAACTCCGACTGAGCCAGCAGTTGCCTACATTCCCTCCCGGAGAACTCCCTTTCTAGTACACACCTGGCATAAGGACTGCAAAAGATGGCTTGTGGCAGTTTGCGAACAAACAAAACCTTTTGGGTGTGTGGGCGTATGACCTTGGGACACATGCCCATTTTCCAACTGGGTCAGCAGTTACCTTCACTCGCTACACAGAGCCTGTGCTCTTCTCCAGCGCGAGAATCTCTTGCCCGGGGTGGATGCCTTTCCCGTCTTCAGGCTGCACGTGGGAGGGGAAGCGTTTGTGCTTGTTTGCCGTGGGAGTGAGAGATTGATAATTCTTCTGGCACCTGTGACCTGCCTCGCTTTCTGCCGCTGCCAGCTGCCTGGTCACATCACGGCCACATGAGGAAGATGCCCTGTGACAGAACAGCCAAGTTTTACAGCAAACACTGTTCTAGGCCACTTATTCGACTCAGTGTTTCTGAAAACCTCTTCAGCCGTGCGACGTTATTGTGTACGTAGGTGCAATTCCGCCTGTCATGAGTTCTGTCGGATGAAGCCAAGTCTCGATTGGACCCAGAGCGCAGTTGAATCTTATTAGTTGTGCTTGACTCATGTGTCAGTAGACTGCTGGAGTAATGGCGTCCAATCCCACCAGATCATTTAAACGCAGCTTCTAGTGTTATACGTACAAGTACGCGCCTCTTCAGGTGTCATGTTCTCATGTTCACTGAAGTGTTTAAAATTATGTAGCTTCATTCAGGATGAACACAAAAGGATTGGACAAGATGCAATTGAGATATAGGCAACAAAGATTAGTTGGTTAAATTTAAAGATTTGAGTGCACACGGTGGTTTAAAGGGGACATCAGGTTCAAAATTCACTTTTACATGGTGTTTGCATATAAATGAGTCTTAGCAGTGTGTGTACACAACCAGCCTACAATGATAAAAATCCATTAACTCCTTTTTTTAAATCCCCCAAAAACCTAAACCGTCTCAATTATAAAGCTGTTTTGATTTTCTGAGCAGTATGATGTCATATTGCTCAGGCCTCGCCCATGACGGCTGACGGACTGTCCCGTATTAGAATATTTCCGCCGTCACTCCACCCTCACCCACCTCACTGTCCAAATACTACAAGAATAAAGTATAAATAAATTTGGAATATTATGTTAAAATAAAGTCTAAATATTACGAGAATAAAGTCGAAATACTACAAGAATAAAGTCAAAATATTACAAGAATAAAGTTGGAATATTTTGAGAATAAATCCGAAATACTGCGAGAATAAAGTAAAAATATTTTGAGAATAAAGCCGAAGTACTACGAGAATAAAGTTAAAATATTACGAGAATAAAGTAGAAATACTACGAAAATATAGTCGGAATACTATGAGTAAAGTTGGAATATTACGAGAATAAAATTGGAATATTATCTTAAAATAAAGTCGAAATGCTGCGAAAATAAAGTCTAAATACTACGAGAATAAAGTTGAAATATTACGAGAATAAAGTTGAAATATTACGAGAATAAAGTCTAAATACTACAAGAATAAAGTCCAAATATTATGAGAGTAAAGTCAAAATATTACAAGAATAAAGTTGGAATATTTTGAGAATAAAGCCGAAATGCTACGAGAATAAAGTCAAAATATTTTGAGAATAAAGCCGAAATACTACGAGAATAAAGTTGAAATATTACGAGAATAAAGTAGAAATACTACGAAAATATAGTCGGAATACTATGAGTAAAGTTGGAATATTACGAGAATAAAATTGGAATATTATCTTAAAATAAAGTCGAAATGCTGCGAAAATAAAGTCTAAAAACTACGAGAATAAAGTTGAAATATTACGAGAATAAAGTTGAAATATTACGAGAATAAAGTCTAAATACTACAAGAATAAAGTCCAAATATTATGAGAGTAAAGTCAAAATATTACAAGAATAAAGTTGGAATATTTTGAGAATAAAGCCGAAATGCTACGAGAATAAAGTCAAAATATTTTGAGAATAAAGCCGAAATACTACGAGAATAAAGTTGAAATATTACGAGAATAAAGTCAAATATTATGAGAATAAAGTTGAAATGCTACGAGAATAAAGTCAAAATATTACGAGAATAAAGTCTGAATATTTTGAGAATAAAGCCGAAATACTACAAGAATAAATCTGAAATACTATGAGAATAAAGCCAGAATATAATGAGAATAAAGTCGAAATGTTTCAAGACATTTCTATGTTATTCTCAAAACATTTTGATTTAATTCTCAAAACATTCTTGTAGTATTTCAATATTATTGTAATATTTCGACTTTTTTTTCGTATTTCAACAAATTTCTCAAAATATTACAACTTTAATCTCGTAATCTCAGATTTTTTTTTAAAGTGTCACTGAAACATGGATTATTGTAGTTCTTATCTGTACTACACTGTAAAAATGATTTTTCTTTCAAAGATTATTGGAATGCATTTTATAAGAATATACTATTTTAGACTTTCTACTTCAAAATTCTTGTTCAAGTCAATATATCACTCGCAGATTTTTGTAATTATTTGTGAAATGTAGCAATTCCCAAGTGAAAATAGTTTCTAAAAATATTTTCTTTTTTTCGGTGTTCCTTGATCCCGGTAAAGCGGATTGTGTACAAGAACAACAATTATAATAAAGATAACTATAACAACAACTATATTTTCATCCACACTATGATAACTTTAATTACAAGCACAGATTATCGTCTGCCACTTTTAATGAGCAAACTTTCTGAAGTAAGTTGGATGGATTCTGATTGACTGTCAATCTTTCTGAAATCTATTCCATATAAGTAAATATATATTTTGGGTACATTTGCAAGTGCGGATAGTGTGTGGGATTGAATCTTTTTTTGTTATGGTTAAATACAATTTAAGTTAAATATTAGATAAATCATTTCTGGGGCAAGTTTTGAACCAAATCACTCGCATTCTGTAAGCAAGTACGGTAGATATCCAACAAATCAAAAAGCTCAGCCATCCTAAGGCTAAAATCCTGGAAACGCTCTGCATATAGCTTCCAGACGTTTGTTTATTGAATGTGTATCTCTTCATTCAAATAATGAACAGAGTTGCATTAGTCTTCCATGCTCCCTGTATCAGCCGCCCACAGGCTGCACATTGCCTGAGGAAAATCTGTAACAGTGTACCTGTGTGGTGATTTCAGAAGCCATAAGCCAGCAGTAATTAGTAATCAATGAAACAAAGAAACAAGAAAATAAAACAGTAATGAAGTCTGTCAGAAATAATGGCTGGATAAATTTAAGATGAGAATAACAACAATACGAGTAGTAAACAGTGAGTGATTTTGATTGTAGCTCAGCTTTGATGATGATGCACCAGCATCATTCATTTAAAGAGATGTCTTGAATTTGAAAGTCCTTTATTCTTTATCAAAGTGGATGACTTGTACCCTTATGGTGAGCTAATTCTAGAAAATTAATCACTTTGATCACTTCAAATAGATTTAGTCCACAAGTTTCTAATGTTTGAGGGATGTTTGTTATAAATGATCTGTATCAGTGTGCATTTAAAAAGTTCATTGTTTAGTTATGCATTTGTTGTTCTCGCATTTACATTTAGGAGACTTATTTACACACTATGAGACCAATAAAAGATAATGAATGAATCTGTTTTTATGATTATTAATGTTAATGTTTCACCTTAAGGTGACATTTTGAATAGTAATTAGAAAAGTAATAAAACTAAAACTAAAAAATGGGGTCCGTAGATTATCTAAATGAATTTGAAGGTGCAAGTCGTTAATTATGTTGATTTTAGTCAATGATTATAATAACTATTTTTGTATATTTAAATGTATGCTGTTAATTTTATGTTAATTGTATGCTAATATATGCCTTGAATGTTACTAATGTAAGCTTTGCACACTTTAACAACTGACTACTTGGAAATTAGCACATTTTGAATCGCACCAGCATTATGCTGATAATTTATTCTGAACTATAACATTCATATACGCTAAGACGTCTTGTTTGAAGTCCACTGCAAGCAGTCAAACTATTCTACGTCTATATCCATGACACTTACGAATGCCGTTGTGTTTGGAGGTTATCCTCATTCTGAATGGGAATAAGGCTAAGTCAGAAATGAAGCTGAAGAACTAAGTGAACTGGCTGAAGGATCACATTTCCCCATAAGCTTCTTATACTACCTTCAACCTCACAGCTCGGCCATTTAATTGTTTTCTATTATCTGCTGAGGAACGTTCCCATGGGCACTGTGTGCTGTCAGTCTATGGAATAGTTTAGCTGATTGATTCTTTGACACCAGCGGAGCGACAGATTTGTACTTTCTTTCATGGTAATAGTTCGTTTTATGATCTAAAATGATGGATTTGCTTCAGTTTTAGCTATTTTGGAAGTGATATTTTAAAAACGTCCTTTTTTCACTGACTGCACAAACCTTGTTTTCTCACAGAAATAAATGTCTTCTAGTACATGGTTCAGACCAGTTTACAGTCTGCAGGTGATCTCCACTGGTAGCAGTATATGTGGTTCTAGCACAATAATAGTTATGTAAGCAGTTAACCTTATTTGACGTTTATAATTTTATTCTGTTCTGTGTGATTTCTAGTATTCAGTTAATTTCAAACTATTCCATAAGACTTTAAAGGAGGCCTATTAGGTCCCTTTTTACAATATGTAATATAAGTCTCACGTGTCCCCAGAATGTGTCTGTGAAAATGCCTATTTTAAGTGGAAGCAGAAACACAGTGTTTTCATGCATGTCTCTTTAAATGCAAATGAGCTGCTGCTCCCTGCCCCCTTTTCCAGAATAGGGCTGTGCCTTTACAGCTGGATACCCTGATAAAAAACATCTGTTTGGTTTTGATTATCATGTTTATTGTGCTAAAATAATGTTTTTTTTTAACCATATCAGTTTAAAATTCTGATATACAGTTTTCTAAGCGCACACATCTGAAGCGTGCACACAGAAAGCGGCTTTCACAAGGCATTAGAGTACATAAAAGTTCTCTTTCATGTCTTATTGCGCTTAAACTTTCAAATACACACAAGTTTATGTTAAAAACACAAGAGTAACAAAAACAGTCGGTTATGTCTGTGAATGTAAACAGCTGGGCAAGAAATCACATGTTTGTATTAGATCTGTGTGGCAGCAGCGCAATATACAGTAAATAAATTGATACATCCACTGCTCTCTTGTCTCCTCTTAGGCTGTGACTCTAAATAGTGTTCTGTGCTCATCTGTGCAAAATCTCACAAGTTTGCAGAGAAAGGCTACTAAATAAAATTTACTGGGTTGTTCTTTTTCACGTTTTCTGTGTTGGTAGATGCCCCGGGGACTCTATTATAGCACTTAAACACGGAAAAAGTCAGATTTTCTACAGTAGATTTAGTACAAATCTACAGTATATTTAATCGGCTAAAATCTAATGGGTTTAGTTACAGTGTAATGCATTTATTAAGCATTATATAGGTTTGATATTATGGTTTTATCATGGTAGACACAGATTTAACTGCTGTGATGCGCAACATGCCTTTATATTAAAATTAAATGAAAGCACTTCTCATAAAGAAACAAGAACTTTGTCTTCTTTTCAATGAAATACCAATGGTTAAGGCTAATTTTGCATTCTTTATAATAACTTGTTTACCACATTCTTTATTCTTTCAAACAGACATATTTATTTATATAAATAAATTTAGATGAATGTTTATTAGGGCTACTAAAGTGATTACGTCAAAAGCGTTGAGTGATTTTCTGTCTTTCTTATGTTGCTTGATTAACATCAGTGCAACAGAAAATACATTGATGCAATGTCCTGATACACGTTTGATATTCTCCCAACTGTTTACGTGAATACGCATCAAAATGGACAATTCGACATCATTTTGTATGTATTTCTCCATTCATGCGATGCGAAAGAGTACTTGTGTGCTTTCTGTGTATGCATACTCATAAAACCGGACTGAATTGAGTTCTCTTTTGCGTCATCAAATTTATCCATATGTCTGCTCTTCTCTTACTCCCAAATACTGACATTTTGAACGTTTTATGAGATGAGACGTACAGCAAGTGTATGCTAGCTTATGTCCCACCCATCAGTAGTCTTTATTACAGTTCAAATGTACGCATCTATAACCTCAACCACGCACAGCAGATTCGTTCTGAATGAATCTTTTCCCAAATCGTCCCTCCCCAACAGTTTCGTCTTGTTATTATTCTCTGACGAAAATGTTAGATTTTCGTCATAGTTTTTCTCACTCAAAATTAGTTTTATTTTGTTATTAATTGACAAAAATTATGACTAAAATTATTCGTCAAATAAATTAACACTGGTATGACATCATAAAGGACGGAATTCCTTATATGGGCATTTCTCCAGAATGAGCGCGCGCAGTGTGCTTCTTTGGGTTTACGGAAGTCGTCGGCAGTGCTGCACAAGACTTTCTCGAGAAGGAACTGTCATTTTGTTCCTAGATCACAAAATTTGCAATGTCACCAAAGAAGTGTGCTTTTGGTTGTGAGGGAAAGATAACCTTGTTCAGCTTCCCAGCGTTAAGGGAATTATTTCTATTGATGTCGCAGCTTGCTTTGCATTCTCGTGACTTTAGCTCCACCCACGACACGCCTTTAGGAGCTTGAATATTTTTGGAGAGAATCGTCACAGCTGTATCTGTCTTTTGTAAATCTGATAAAACTAAATACTCTCTTGAGATGCAGTATTACTCTATAGGTACTCAAGATTAACACGACTGGCAGAAACTGCACACAGGCCTGAAAACTGTCACGATCAAACCCCTCCAGCTAGTCTGAATGCAGACGATGTGTTTTTTTCTTTCGACAGACACAGAAAACAAAACCTCAGTGTTTTACAATGCTTAACTTGGACGGTTTGCCATCACATAAGTCTACAGTGGCCATCTCGGTACGTGCCAAAGACTATAGTCTTTAAAGCTCGACGACAGCACATCTCAGCACAAGAAACATGACTCCATTCTGTCTTCGCAAGCACATCAAAGACACTTATCAAAGGAGCTCTCGTACACCTTCTCAGAGAAACAATGGAAATTAGGCAACAGGCACCATGAGAATTACAGCGGTTGCTTAAGAATCTGTGTCAGTGTTTTTTTCTGAAAATAGAAGAGGAAGCAATTAAATCGCAAATGACTGTGTCGTCTTTTGTTGCCATAACATCAATCCAATTCCCTCAAAGGCACAAATAATGGTATATTATTGATATATTAATAACTCCTGTTGGTGGCGAAGCGAATTTGGCTTGTCAAATGTTTTTCTGTACAGTAATGCTGCATTAAACAGATTGAATTCCACAGTGGAAGAACTGCATGTTCCTATTTCACACCCTGTTTGACGGTCTTAATGGCAGAATAGGTTTCCTGAACTTTGTGTACCATTGCAGCCTGTCCTCAGCCTCAGGCATCAGAAATGCCGTCACACACTCAGGGGCACGATAACCGCCCTACCTGCGCAATAGAGATGCTTCCTTAGTGGCTGACGCTCCCTTCTTGCCTTCATTAAAGCACAGTCATACATCTTCCACGCGCATCTGTGGTGTACAGGGAGCTATGCCTTCATCCAGAGAAGCTCTCTGACATACACACTGTATCATCTGTGGCAACCTATCAGCACTGGGCTAACCTTTCTAATGCTGATTTAGAGGGAGATCTAATGGGCTGGGGAAAGGTGCGGATGATATGCCCCCCCCTTCTGAACAAAAGAGCCCGCTGAGATCTCTTGTTCTCTGTGAGATGCACTGTGAACCGTCAATGACGAGACTCCTGCACCCTCCCTGCACTGTTGCTATAAGAAACCCACCGGCTAAGGGCCTTGATCAATTAGTCAATTTCTCAACTGTGGCCTGCAGTTAGTGGCGTGATTCTCTTATTTTCAGGATTTACTTATGTGAGGATTTAAAGAGTAGGAATGCAGAGCGTACTTTTGGTTTTAATATTAGCAATCACCTTTCCTAATAATGTGCTAGTTAGCAAGTTTCGCGGCTAAACACGCTAAATGCGGCTAAAGTGTACAGTCTCTCAGACCAGCAGAGAGAAGAGATGGGCGGGGCAAGCAGAGCTCATTTGCATTTAAAGGAACAATCCCTCAAAATGGGATGATTTTTGCAGAGCTTAGTTTGACAAGGTAAGAAGGGTGTTTTACACAACCATAGAGAATTTTTGACTAAAGTATTTTATAGACTTTTCATTGAGACCCTAAAGAATCATATCAACTTGTGAAAAATGGGCATCCGATGACCCCTTTAAATGCTTAAATGTTTCTTGTCGAGGTTGTATTTATTTGATACTGTAAAACTGTAATATTGTGAAATATTATTACAGATTGAATATATTTAATAATGTAATTTATTTCTTGTGATGCAAAGCTGATTTTCAACATCATTACTCCACTATTCAGTGTCACATGATCCTTCAGAAATCAGTCTAATATGCTGATTTTTTTTTTTATTAAAACCAATGTTGAAAACAGTTGTGCTGCTTATTTCTGTGGAAACTGTGATATTATATATTCACTAGTATTTTTTTAACATTGCATTAAACTGCCTAAATTCTATTTCAAATAAATACTTTTCTTTTTATTCCTAAACAATTCTCAGTAAAAAAAGTAGCACTGTTTCCACAGAAATAAGCAGCATGTTCTCACTGGTATTTACAAAAAAAAAGTCAATATAAAACTTTCAAATAATAGTTCCTGTTTATCTTTACCTTACTTTATCTCTCTTTATCTATCATTTTAAATGTAAAGGTCAATATATTGAGGCTCTAAAACATAAATTATAGACTGTGGACTGTTACTATTTAAGACTTAATTTTTACTTGAATGAAAATTTGCAATCTTTTTTTTATTAATTACTTAATTGTGTATTTTATGTACTTTCATTCTTAAAAATATCTATGTAGCTGCAATAAAACCATACAATATTTTTGTCATTTAAATATTCATTGAAATTTTATTTAAAAATATCCAGATAAAACTTATTGTACAAATTATTTAAAATGTAAAGGTCAATATATTTAGGCTCTAAAACTTAAATTATAGACAGTTATGCTTACTATTAAGGTCTTTAATTAATTTTAACTTGAAAAATTTCAGTCATTTTAATAAGTACTTAATTGTGTATTTTATGTATTTTTATCCTCCAAAATATCTATGTAATAGTATATAGTATATAGTAATAGTGTATAGTACCATACAATTTTTTTGTAATTTAAATATTAATAAAATGAGAAAGACAGAAATATTCAATAAAATTGACTGAGATTTTCTAAAAGAATGTCCAGATAAAACTTCCAAATAAACCTCCTGTTTATCTCATATACTGTGCACATAATATTAATTGTAAATGTTGATATATTGAGGCTCTAAACAGTGGACTGTTACTATTACTATTAATTACTAGAATTATTGGTAGATTGGTTGATCTCTACCCAAATCAACATCCATGATAGGAGTAGGCAGCCACAGCACTGTGCAAAGCCTGTGTACAGAGATATAAAATCAGTGATCCATTCCATGCCTATGAAGTTGAAAATGAAAACAAAAATGCATCTTGTTTAGATTGATGTGCTCACAGATGTTTGTGAAATGATTACGCTATACATTTTGAAAGCAAGTGAGAACCACACAAATCTGTGCTTATGGACAGGCGTTTGATCTAAGGAAAATCTGAGAGTGCTGGGGGATGTTAGATTGGAGAGATCTCTGGGTTCAAACAGAATATAGATTGATGTAGGAAAGTGTTGGCCCCCGGTGCTCTGATGCCACATGTTGCTTCCCAAATCCCTTCCTAGCACATGGATGCAGCCGGTGTCAGGGGGACTTCAGTACGTGAGGACTGTGGTAATTGAAACAATCTGTTCCCACGGCCTGCAGTGGAAGGAGGTTCCAAGGCTTGGCACTGTGTTTGAGGTCAGAAGCCAGGTAGGATGTCTTCTGTTTCTTTGAGCCCTATTAGGGATCTGCAGGCCTCCGTCTGATGACCTGAAACCCTGGACTAGTCGACTCTTGGCCTACTTGTCTGAGTGGGTCCTGAGGAGATTCCACCGCTATCATGCTATCTCTCTTGAATTGACAATGCTCCTTCAGCATTCCCTCATCTTAGAGATGAAGTCATATAGACACAAAACTCAGTAGTTGGATTGTGCATTAAGTGTGTACCTTTGATGAAATGTCTAGCAGTGCCATGTCATTAAAGGGGTCATATGATGCGATTTTGTGTTTTCCTTTGTCTTCTGAATGTCTTTGTCTTTATAAAAGGTAAAACTCAGCCACGCCTTCCTAAAACAGCTCATTCAAACACGCTCCCACATGTCTACGTCACAGTGTGGGAATATTTGCATAATACCGCCCAAATGTATACGCAAAGAAAGAAGGCGGCACTTTTATTCTCGCTGTAGTATTGTTGCAGCCGCCAACATGTTGTGGAGATGCTGTGTGTTTCGTTGCGAAAGCGAAAGTGAAATCACTTTTGGCCTTTGGCCTTCCAAATGAGTACACAACTAGAAATCAGTAGTTAAGTTATATTTACAACACTGTTCCAGAACAGTACAATGCAAATACTTGAGTGGGTACTGTGCATTTTACAGAGGATTGTTTCCTGAACCTGAGAGAGTAGCCTGCAATGCCAGCTGTGCCCACTATAAAGTGGGGCAATTCCAAGTTTGCAAGGACAGTCTGGCACTTCTGACTCGCAGCCTGTAAGTACGTTTTCAATGTAATGCTTGTTGTTTGTCATTTCTATGATCACAAATGCAGACATGGTGTTGTGTTTGTGCGGGTAATTATGTCCTCACTTGATGCAACAAATGCCTCATTTAAACGTGTTTTATTGTTTTTGTCTCGTCGCGCCAGGACACAGCATCACAACATGGTAAGGGGCGTAACATTTCCATCACGCGCTTAAGGTATTCGGGCAATCAATGAACTGAATAGCTGGCTAATCAGAGCACACTTTTGAGAATGATGAGATTTGTAAAAGTCAACACATTTCAGAAAGGTGAGGTAGAGAGGAGCTACAATAATGTACAGTATGTGGAAAATAATGCGTTTTTTAAAGCTCAAATGGCGTAAACACATTGCATTACACCAAATACACAAAATAATGTACTTTTTAGCAACATCATATGACCCCTTTAAGTCAAAACCATATTGATACAGGTTTATTTTATACAGCGTACTGTATGTGGATCCAGGTAACTTTTTAGTTTGCGAGTCAGCACTACCGTAGTTTAAACTTAGTTTTTGCATTGCCAACACAAACTCACTTTTTTAGTGACTCACCTTTGAAAGTAGAAAAACATATCAAAACAAAACAAAGACAACAGCAACCAGAACATTTACATTTATTATTCTGGCTTGCTTAGCTTACAAATGAAGAAAAAAACTTTAGTCTACATTTATTTATTTAGTTAGGTTTTCATTGATAAACTGCTGTAAAACAAAATACATTTTCTTCATTTTCTTTCAGCTTTGTTTTTTCTTCCCTTGGTGAATAAGGAAAAACTTTCTGAACTTTTTTCCTAAGTAGGTCTACATTCTCCTGTTATTTTCTGTATATTTTTTGTGCTAAAAATACCCTAAAAAAAAAAAAGATTTAGAATAAGGTACTTTACTATAAGGTTTCATTTGTTACATGAACTTGAACTGAACAATACTTTTGCGATGAAATGTTAATACATTTTTTAAAAATTCATATTGTTAGTTTATGATGGTTGTTGCTGTAACTAATGTTAAAATGAGACCTTATTATATATTACCTTATTATAAGTGTTACCAAACATTTGAATTATGCAAAGGAAAATGTCTGTTCTGAATTTTAATAATCCACATGTTTTGACATTTTTATCTTTAAACCAAAAGCCCATAGAGTGCAATATTGGGTTCTGGATGGAAAAAATCCTATTCATTTTACTTGTTGTTGTGTGTTTTTATTATTATTATTGTTATTATTATTATTATTTAGATGTTAAATACTATTTCTATATATCAGGTGTTTTCAAACTGGGGTCCGGGGACCCCTAGGGGGCCACAAGGAAGTACTAGGGGATCCTTGCAAATGTTTGGAGAAAAAGCATAAAAAAAAAATAAAAAATAAAGTAAAAATTATATTATTATTGTAATTATAATCCTATTATACAGTTATATATAATTATAATAATTATAGAATAATTAATGAATTAATTAAATATGTATTAATACAAAAAGAATGAAAGAAATGAATTATCCAAAAAATTGCTTAAAATAATTTAGTAAAAATGAAAACAAAGAAATAAATACAAATTATAGTAAAATGAATTATAAAATTTAGACTGATTAAATGAATAGTGTACTTTATATTAAAATACATATTAAATAATTATTTTAGAAAAAAAAATCTAATTTAATAGAAACAAAACATTTTCCAATCAATATTTTAGACTTGCTTATAATACAGTGTAAATTGGGTATTTATACGTTTTAGAATAGGGGTCCCTCGCATGATGATGATCATATTTGGGGGACCGTGACATCTAAAAGATTGAAATATATAACATAATATATATTATATATAATATAACCATTTATATAATCTATAATATAGCCATGCTATATATAACCATCTTTAAATCAACTTTTTTTGTTTTCATTTTTAATTAAATTTTGTTGTTTGTTTTATGAAATTGTAGTTCTTTCCCTTATCAAAGCCATTAAGCACATAGTCTTAATACTGTTTCTATATATCGGTTTCTATAAATTTTTTGTTTGTATTTTTTTGCTTGAAATCAAAATTTTTAATTTTGCAATTCACTTCAGAAAAATTCTTATTGGAAAGCAGAATAGGAGAAAATCTATTTTGCAAATACCAGCCAAAGTCACTGAAAAAGTGGAGGGCACTGTTGCACTCTATAGACCATCAGATATAGCATTTTATAGCATTTTATATATATTTTTAATGATTTTTGCGTAATTTATTATCTATACCCTTTGTGACCAGCAGGACCTCAAGCTAGAGTGTGTCGGTGCGCTTATATTTGGAGTAAACCTTGACCTTGAAGCCCAGTTAAACTTTCCGCTCTTTAGCAAACAGTGAATTTGAACTTGCTCTACCTGCCATCCTGATAAAATTTAATTCATGCTTCTATTCAGGGTACTTCCCCTCTTTAATATATAATTCTATATGCCCAGAATGTTCGTATACAGTTATAATAGCTGAACGAAACTACCTTGTTAAACTTCTTTCAAATGTTTTCACCTAAAAGATATGACTTGCTTAAAGCACCCCTCTGCTCAGGGTTTAAGTGTCTTTTATCACCCATATTAGAATATGGTGTTAGCGTAAGGCCTTCCTGCACTGCATCGTCTGATAATCCTTAACCTGCCAGTGTCTATCTGATTTAAATTGCCATGGATAATGTGATCATCTTGTCAGGGAGAAATCAGGCTTTCAGCGCACTCCAGAGCAGAGGAGTGGGAGGGAGAGCGAGAGCGAGCGCGGGGAAGGGAAAACGTCAGACAGGTCTCAGGTGATCTCCGCAGAAGTGTTAACTCATGTAATAGAACAGGGCCATGCTCCTTCAGCCGTAACGCAGCATACATAAATGGCCACATAAATCCTACATTCATATCAGAGTCAATGGACTCCCATCAAAGAGGCTTGGGCAGATGCATTACATTTTCCGGCTCATTTAAACGTTTTGCTCTCTCTCTTTTTTTTTCCTTTCCGAATTAGACATGCTTTGTTGCCGAAGACACGTCCACAGAGGAGGACTAAGTGTGATGGGTCTAATTTGAGCTGCTGAGATAGGTGTGATCATGTTGTGAAACAGTCCATCTGTCTCCCCTCTGTACTCATTGATCGTTTCGGGGGCGAGGTGCTTCATTATTGTGTTGCAGCTAATGCCGTCCACGAGTTTAGTAGGAAAAAATTAATAAATATGATACTTGTGCCCCCTCCTCCCCAAAAAAACTTCCGTTTAAGACACCGTTAAATATGATTTGCCCCTGCTTGCCATAAATGAATAGCTGAGCCATAAACAGAAATCCAAACCATTATCTTCCCTCAATGACAGTTGAAGGAGGCTTCCTCATCAAAGCTTTTTAATTGGATCAAATTACGGGCAGCGAGAGCCTGAGCCCTTCTTGAGTTCATGAAGCCTAACTTTCAAATCACTTCTAATAAGACCTCCATACTGCCTGACAAAGGCAAAATGCAGTAATTTTGCCAACACTGGGACCCAAAAAAAGGCTTCAAAGATTTGTTGTAAATTTTCACACCCAGTATTCTGTGAATCTCAACATAGTTGATTGAAAGCCAATACCTGGCTGGACCCTGCAGTCATTTGCTCGTAAAGTTTACAGTTTCTTTTACCCGTAAAACGTAATACCGCTCTTCATTAAAGGGGTAGTGCACTCAAAAATGAAAATTCTGTCATTGCTCACCCTCATGTCATTCCAAACCTGTAAGACCTTCTTTCATCTTCAGATATTATTCTTTCATATTCAGATAAAATTAAGATATTTTTAATGAAATCCGAGAGCCTTTTGTCTCTGAATAGACAGCAACTGACACGTTCAAGGCCCAGAAAGGTAGTAACGACATTGTTAAAATAGTCCATGTGACATCAGTGGTTCAACCCTAATGTTATGAAGCTATGAGAATATTTTTTATGCGCAAAGAAAACAATAATACGTGCATCGAAGATTGACACAGAAGAGATGAGATTGTTGAATAAAGTTATTTTTGTTTTCTTTGTGCACAAAAAGTATTCTCATAACTTCATAAAATTAAGGTTGATGTCACTTGGACTATTTTAATGATGTTCTTACTACCTTTCAGGGCCAGAAAGCTTTCGGATTTCATTAAAAATATTTTAATATGTGTTCCGAAGATGAACGAAAGTTTTACGGCCTTGGGATGACATAACGGTGAGTAAATAATGACATCATTTTCATTTTTTGGTGAACTATCCTTTTAGTTAGCTTATATATGAGCAATATCTCACAAGTAGCCAAGCGATATGGCTGTATATTGGCTATGAATTTACTTAAAATATAACATGATGAGATTTTGCCCTCAGCCAAAACTATTTGCTCTGTATCAAATAGTAGATTAATGAGACCAAAGATTGGCTGTTAGATTTATCCTAAATCCTAAATTTATCCTAAATTAACTATATCTCATGTTTTACCACTATAGAAACATCACAGCCAGCAGCAAATTCCAGAAGAACTGGCAGAGGTAAGGCTGCTCTTGGTGGGTTCATGAGTGCTAAACGGCCGCTGACGCCCTGGAGCTCAGATCTCTGAAAACATCAAAGCAAATTTTTAAATAGACAATATTTTTTATTAACAAATCACAAATTTGAGGTCTGAACGAATACATTCTTGCCTAAAAAATTCTTAAAACTACATTCTTTGACACAAAAACAGTATTATTTATAAAATTATAGTGGATTTGGATGTCCACCATGACACTCGCTGTGAGAAATACTGCAAGCGGAGTGACACAAACAGTGAAACTGTTGGAGTTCCGATACCACTAGAATATCTTACTCCTCTCAGCCAATCATGTTTGAGGACCAGAAAAAAATGTTGTATAAAATAGAATATATTATGTTGTTCCCCTTCAGTCGGTCTCGTTCGACGTACGTCGGAACTGACCGACGAATTGGGGATCCCCAATTCCGTCGGTCAGTTCCGACATACGTCTCCGTTCCCTCCTTCAGGGAACGAGGGTTACATACGTAACCGAGACGTTTTCTTTGTATCGAGGCACTTGAGGATTCAGTTTTCTCTCCTTGCACTCAAAATTCATTGTATTTTACCGTAAAGTTGCAATGAAACAGCAAGAGCGAGAGATCTTTCCTTATATAATGTGATATATGTATGAGTGTAATGGAATATCAGAAAATAAAAAAATGTACAGTATGGGCTTTGTTTTATCCATTAGTTGTTGACTGGATTTCGAGATATGGGCATTTTATTAAAATTAATGTGAAACGATTCTAGAGGAGCAAATTTTTAAAATTTGAAGTTACTATGAAATCAATTACAAATCTTTTTTTAACACTTAAATACATACTTTGGGTCTTTAGTGAACTGGGACGTCATTCACTACCCTCTTCCTCCTTCATTTTTTTTAAGTTTGACATAAACTTTCTTAGTATTTCTTAATCTATTCATTATAAACAATATAACAAGAAAAAAATATATAAATGAATATCTGTTTTTTTTTTTATTATTTTTTGTAAGAAGTGTATAGGGTTGCTAGAGACCCTAGAAGTATATTTTTCGTGCATTAAAATATGTAAATATCTACTGACTCAATACGTGCAATTCACCTTTATTCCTTGAGGTGGCACTGTTTGATGGATAATAATGACATGATGTTTCACTCAGAATTATGGCAGGCATAAAACAAAAGAAAAATGTAACTGGCTTGAATGGCTTTACTGCAGAGCAATTACTGTATGCAATAAAGTATAAATACCACTGTTATTTGATGGTGGATGTGGTGAATAAGCCACTGATCAAAATATTGACTTTGAAGTCATCGAAAACGTTTAGTTTTGAGAACATGGTTGAGATCACCAACATGAGGCAGATGCTAAATGTATTGTGAAAGTGCGCTCTAAGGATGACATCGATGGTAAAATCATCTGTCAAGTGCCGCTCCCTATATTTTTTTTCTAGTTCAGGAAGCAATTTCACTTGGATATACATCACAATTAGAAAGAAAATGCAGTTTACATTTCATGCTGACTTTAAGTGGACTGGAGAAATCACTAGAGAGTTGTTGTTTCTCCGGAAGATTGAGGTATGACGTTGATTTTAAAATTGTGAGGTCCGAAAAAAAGTTAACAATGAAACAAATGCATGGATGATAAATTCATGAAATCAGTAGCATACTTTTACAAAATTTTCATTTGATGGCAACTTTAGTACCGAACATGGCATAACAGAGTAAGAGACAAGCTGCATGTGTTAAAATATTTGGCATGCTTGGCCCATGTCAAGTTCTAAATTTCCACATATGGGTAACAACGGGAGTATTGCTGCAGATGGTTGAGTGCTTTGTCGCTCGGAATAAAAACCACACGTGTGGCAGCATGCTGTCATTGGATCTGTGTGCTGCTTTTGTGGTGAGCAATGGTACGGGGAGTTGAAAAGGAAGCCAGCATCCAAATGAGGCCAGTGCTCTGGTATCTCAGAGCTCAGCGGAGGGGACAGAGCCAGGGGTGAAGGAGATGTTCCTAAGCCGAGCGCCGCTGTGGTCATCATTCACACTTACCCTGCTGACAGTACACCATGGCAGGGCTACTTATCTCGTCCTTGCCACAGAGAGAAAGCGAGCCCTGCTAATGTCCTGCACAATTATCGCATGCCGAAGTATTAAGGGTGCACTTTTCTCTCCAGTCCTTTGGGTGTAATTGCTGTTCAAACCAGCAGTCACGTATATCTTAAATGTGTCTTCGTTTATAGGTTTGGTTTAGAGATAATGATAAGGAAGTAATCTGCCTACGCAAAATGCAAGGAAGACCCATGCTGATGTTGTTTCAAAAGCCTTGCCAATGGATCTGTGGAAAGGGATGGAGTCCTCCATCTGTACTGGGAAGATATATCTGGAGTGACATTAGGCCTCTCCCAGAAAACCCTGGGACGCCATCTTAACCGAATTGCCTGGTGCTACTCAACTCACTTGACGCAGCGTGTCTTATAATGAAAGCCAAGACACTGTGCTTCCCGTCTTGACTAATGAAATTCAGGTTTTCTTGGTTCTGCTTTTCAATACGCTCCCACGACTTCTCGCATCACTCAGAGAGCATTTACGTAAGTCCCTGAAATATTCATCTCTGATATATCTTTAATGATAATGATTGGATAAAGATGGCAAATGGGAACAGGACTTTTCGAATTGACTTGCAGAAGTGGAGGGCAGCGCAGTCTGCCGCTATACGGTACATCCGGTCTCTGTGGGATCTGAAGACAATCGAGGAGAGCTGGAAGATTGGCTTCATTGTGATATTAATGAAAACCCTCTCACCCATAGACAGTGAGCTGTCATCAATTATAAATCATCGGGCTCATTCGACTTGGTGGTTTGGAGAGGCGGAGTTAGGAGAAATGAAAGAGAATGCACTTAATCATTTCTTCCCCAGCCCATTACATAGCATGAGCGCATTGCCGAAAGTTATTAGTGCACTGACACAAAGATACGCTCTGTTTATGGAAGACGAGTCACAGCGTTTTATTTCATAAAGCCCGTTCTCCCAGCTGCGCCGTAGATCTGAGTGTTTCAAAACGCTCATCTAGCATGAAGGGTCATTCCGGCGATATTAGAGGAAAGCTTATTACATTCCCACTGTTTCTGAGCCATACAAATATAATTGTCAGATCAATCAAGAAGGGGAAAGTTGTGGCCCATGCATACAATTTTACAGCCTATATAGCCAGCATGACTTGAATTAATTCTTTAATTGAAATGATTTTTTCCCCGGAAACACTATATTCCACTTCGAATACAATCTCTTATTCTGCTGAACACATCAGGAGCAATTTCACCATGTATATTTACCTTCTGTGAGGAAAAACCAACGGAGTGAAATTGGATATTTAACCTCCCTTTCTTTCCGCTGCTCAGAGGAAGCTGCTCGTGGCGATTTCTCTCGGCCACTCAGTCACTCGATAATAGTTGATCAAACAGCAGGTTTGAAATTCAGTGTACTTACAGTATTTGGCGAGAACAGATGATGTGTGCGGCTAGTGTGACCTTTAAAATCTGTTTCATTAGTACTAACAAGACATTGGAGCAGTCAAGGGTAAGTGGGGTAATCTGCCTGGCCCTTTTCCGTCACCTCTTCTCTGAATCTCAGAGTTTGTTCGAATGAACTCTTGATTCTCTCCAGTCAGAATGCGATTGTGAAAATACATTTACATTCACGCCAGCCATCTATAAGCAGAGTGTCAGCTTTGTTCAGAGAAAAGCTGTTATTTTGCCGGCAAAGAGCTCAGAAACAAAAGGGGAACAGCAGGCTGGTGAGCGCTACTGGTGTTCAACCATGAAATGAACGGGCCACGTTGGGTTCTGCTGGCGAAATTCAACCTGTCAGTGTGATCCTTGATCCTCCGGTGCCATAAACGCGTCAGAGTGCCGCTGTTGGCCATTCATGTGCGGTAACTGTTATCCCATTGACAAAATAAGTAGAGGCAGTTATTCACAGGGAAAAAGACGTAATGCACAAAAGCACAGTCTGTAATTTCTGTAAAATAGAAGAGGGAACAATGCACATAATGCACATCATTATATACGGTAAATGAACCCATGCTGAGCATGCTCTTTTTAAAGTTATGCGTCAATTAAGAATAAATAAAGCAGAAAAGCAGGAAAAAGTCACAGTAATTAGTGTCTGCAGCAATTGTTCGTTTTCTCCCCGAACAAAACCTCTGCAATACAAATATAGAGCTCTGGTAAGCTTTTTGTTGTGTTGCAGTTAAAAGAGAAGCAGGCGAAATTCAAATGAACTCTTTAGGGGATGGGGGGGCTGTGTACTGAGACTTTCAGCGGCTTTGAAGTTGCAAAGCAACGCTCACATGTTTATTGTTGACACTCACCGCAAAGCAGTTCTGTGCAGTAGCTACAGGTCATGCGTCTACCCAAACAACAAGCATGAATAATAACACAGAGCACCATCTGGGGCACTTCAAAGCATGCTTTTCAGATAGACGTTAACAATAGAGGTGTTTTGGGGTCAGCTGTTTAACGTTTTGACTTGAATTAACTGCCGTCTATCCAGCGGTGGAATTGTACTTTTGATTGAAGGAAACCCGCGTCCCTGTATTGCTACAAGTGTGTGGAGGCACCGATGTGTCATCTTAGTGTGATTTGCACTAGAGGAGTTATTCTGTTATCCTGCGACTCTCTTTGTATGCTGCAGACGAGTATTGCTTTGCGCCCTCCGATGTATGAGAGGACACAAGGTGACTTGCATTAGTATGATCTAGACACTGACACATTCTGTTCCCACCTGCACGACTCTACCTGGGGGCCGACGCTCTCCTAGAGGCGAGCGTGTGACTTGTAAGCTCTCCAGTCGAAGTCACCCCGTCTTGTGATCGTGAAAGCATAAAGTATCCCTGAAAACCCACCTTGCTCACTGCTGCTGCTGCTGCTGCTTCAGGGAAAGGCAGAGTTTGGAGGTGGCTGTTGTTACAAGTGCAGACAAGTGCTGCCTTTCTGAGTCGTGGTGTCCTTGAGAGCAAGGTTTGTTCTGCTGCTTTTACTGGCATGAAGAGAGAATACAGAAATGTGTGAATACGAATAAGTACGATTTTAAATCAGAAATGTGGTTGCAAACTTTCAGTATAATGCTTCTTGTGTTATCAGAGCTGAGATGTATCTTTTTTTTTTTACTGTAGCAAAATGTTGTGTAAGAACAGTGTTGGGGAAGTTACTTTTAAAAGTAATGTATTACAATATTGAGTTACTCCCTAAAAAAGTAACTGATTGGATTACTTAGTTACTTTTTATGGAAAGTCATGCGTTACGTTACTTTTGCGTTACTTTTTCTCAACTGGGCTGGGCTTGCTTGTATGTTTTTAATATAAAAAGTTTCAAATTCAATATTTCAATTATTAACATATTTAATAGGGATGTGAGTAGTGAATCCGAATAACGCGTTCTGCAGAGCCACTAAAGGGACATGCTTAGCCAATTGCTAGCTGTAGCTTGTTAGATTACAGTACATAAATTTTTACTTCACATAAACAGAGCAAGGGTGACAAATGATTTGCAGATCCTGAGCACCACAGTGTATGTGTGATTGTGAATCTCAAAAATGATAATTAAAAATGAGTGTGCATTTAAAAGCAATTCCAATGCCCCGCATATTAATAGTGGCTCCCTGATGTACAGTATATATACAGTATATTTACCCAATGATCTAATTGCGAGAGAATGCATTGAAATGTATTTTTTTCTCCCATCTCGTATTTATTCCTTTTAGGGGTTCCGTAATACACATCATTTCAATTTTAAACATTGTATTGGGATTCGGGCACATCCCTAATATTTACTTATTGCAGGTTTGCGTCATATTATAAGTTTGCATTTGACTGTTTTATGCATGTTGACGTATGTACTGGCATAACTGGACATATTTATTTGAAAAGGTAACTCAGATATTTTAATGTAAATTAAAAAGTAATGGATTACTTTACTAGTTACTTGAAAAAAGTAGATTCCAAGTTATTGGAATCCTTTGGTCATGGCAGACAAAACGCATGCCTCAGATTCGATCGTGAGCAAAATTTTTGGAAATTTTGTATTTTTCAAACCGACTTTTGCAAACTAGTCCCTAGGTTTTCCGCCCGATCGGAACCAAACCAGTGGAGGAATGTTCTCTATAGAGTGAATATCAATAATTATAAAAAAAAAAAAGTTTTCAACTCACCGTCGCAAAGGGACACCAAATCATTTGAAAGGGGCGGGGCCACTTTTAATAAAATACCAATAATTCCTGAATGAAATGAAACATCTTTGTCAAACTCAGAACACTTATGTAAGAGCTCAATCTGAGGTCGCAGAACAAAAGTCGCGGAGCTTGGCCACTTGGTTGTGGTATAAGTGGGAAAAAACTTAAAAAGGGGTATACCTATGCACCATTTATCCTATCAACACGAAAGTTGCTGTGCATGGTCTTGGTCTAAAGTGCCACACGTGTCTGTAAGGACATCTGCGTATCTTAAAAAAACATTGGCTGATGTAGTTTGATCACCCATTAGACAAGGTTAAGGGAGAAGTCCACTTCCAAAACAAAGATTCACATATAATGTACTCACCCCCTTGTCATCCAAGATGTTCATGTCTTTCTTTCTTCAGTTGTAAAGAAATTATGTTTTTTAAGAGAAACATTTCTGCATTTTTCTCCATATAATAGACTGCTATGGTGCCCCGATTTTGAACTTCCAAAATGCAGTTTAAATGCGGCTTCAAACGATCCCAAATGCGTTTGTAAACAATCCCAGCCAAGAAAGAAGGGTCTTATCTAGCATAACGATCGGTTATTTTCATAAAAGTAATACCTATTTATATACTTTTTCGATGTCAAACGCACTGTACAAGCGCATTTGGGATCGTTTTAAGCCACATTTAAACTGCACTTTGAAAGTTCAAAATCTGGGCATCATATCAGTCCATAATATGGAGAAAAATGCTGAAATGTTTTTCTCAAAAAACACAATTTCTTTTACGACTGAAGAAAGAAAGTCATGAACATCTTGGATGACAATGGGGTGAGTACATTATATGTGAATCTTTGTTTTGGAAGTGGACTTCTCCTTTAACAGAGGTCGATCGGAACGAAACTCAGTGGACCTGTTTAAATCACGGCCCCAAAGGTCTGTGAGAAATTTGAAAGGAATCGGCCACTGGGGGTCGATATTGCAATTATTAAAGTGCGTAAATGATTGTACATTTTTTGGTACATACATGTGATATTCTTATCATATAATAGAACTACTCATTCAGTACAACTTTGCCTCTAGAACCACTGCTGTCAATAAAATAGTTTTTTAAATGATTGAGAAAATGTAAAGAAACTCAATTTTATAAAACCTGCTGAGTACATGAGACAGGTGATTCTAAACGAGCATGTAAAGTTTTAAGGAGATTGGACCACAGCTAGTGTAGAACAAACATAAATGTTAAAAAACATTATTTCTATGGTAAATTACCTGGATTTGCTAAAAATGCCTTTTTAAATCATTGATTTAGGTGGTTACAGGCTTGCTAAATAATGTATTTTTTCATATGTGCATAAATGCCGTAAAGCTTTTGAATCTTGGTAATTACTGCTTGCAGCTATATTGTAAAGTTATTTTTGTCTGTTCGGTTAGTATTTTGCCCTTTTTTTCCATAAAAAAGATCTATACAAAATCAATTTATCTAAGAAGCAAAATTACATAAAATATATTACTTTAAGACATTTTTACTGGTATTTTTTTTTTCTTGTTTCAAGCACGGACCTCAGTAGATTTTACTAGTTTTATGCTAAGTGTTTTGTCATGTGGCATAAGAATATTTATACAAGAATTACAAACCACAACATTCCAATTTTGACAAAAAATGATTTTTTTTTTTTTTTTGAATCACTTTTTCATCACCAGCCGTTTCCTGTAACTCGTTATAAATAGTAATTAAAATGACAAATAGTAATTAAATTGCCATATCTTCTAGTGAAAAATATCTAAACAATAAAAAAAACAAGATACATTTATTTGAGCAACGGTTCATAAAATATTAATACTTGTTTATTTTATGTTATTTTATTTTTGCCTTTCTTATTTTTAGCAACATCATTAGAAAAAAATGCATTTCCTGGCTTTCTCATGTGGCTTTTCATGTGGAGTATGTCTACAGAAGTCACAAATGCACTTGTATCGCACACCTGAATGTTTCAATTATGACAGAAATAGACTTTAACAACAAAGAAAATACTGCTGGATTCCACTGAAGCGCTTTGATTTATTTTCATCGCCAGCCTAAATCTCAAGGCTTAAAGGGATAGTTCGCCCAAAAATGAAAATACTGTCATCATTTATTCACCCTCATGTCTTTCCAAACCTGTATGACTTTCTTCTGCAGAACACAAAAGTTACTCTTGCCTCGTTTGTTATTGAGAAACATGACACACACTCCCTAGAGCTACAATACCCATCATGCTCGCACATATTCCCAGCAGGAAAGAGGACAGACACTACAACATATTTACTATATTTTCCATAATGCACACTGGGGAAAAACAGCAAGTGCACTATTCTGGAACAGACATGGCGAAACAAAAATATCAAAGTAGTTTTATTGTCAATGAATGTCAAACATTTTCTGTTTTAGGTCACGCTATTGAACACGACTTGACCTTTTCCATCTAGCTTTCTTCACATCAACCGTTTATTGCTGGATTTATTTAAAGTGCCTGTTTTTCCAGGATGAAATGGTCAGATGAATAAAAAAAAAAAAAAAATCAGTGTGTGCCATTATGTAGAAGAGGATTTGGTCCAAGCATTGGCTGTGCTTGCAGAGGACAGACTACTGTTGAAGCAAAACTGCTGTCGGGAGAGAATAATGCAAACTTAATTACCGCCAGCTAATAACTTCAGGCAATCAAAACCTACTCAGCTCTGAGACTCCATCTAATTGTCATGACAACTAAAACCTTTTGTCTTCCATTTAGTCTGAGGCTAAGCAGGACCTCCAGCCCTGTAAATTTCTCCTAACTGGTGTGACTCGTGTGATAAGAGTGGCTGTGATGACTGTGGCTCAGTGGCTTTATTCTGCTGCCTGTCTGTTCAGAATGACTAATTGCGGTGGAATGTGAACACGCTGGAGATGAAATGTGTATGGCTAATCCAATCATTTCCAGTAAAGCTGCAAGAAAATGAGGACTGAAGCGACACTTGGTGCCGGAAAGAGAAGGCGCACGTGTGCCTTGGATCATTTCTTATAGAAAAACCCATTTTTTATCATTAGACTTACCTGCTCATTTGCAAGGCATTAGTCTGCTCTTTAAATGCTCAGCTGGTATGACTCATCCCGTACTGCAGACGTTTAACGATGCCGATGCTGGACCACACAGACGTTACATCACTGGGCATTTATGGCCTGCAGATCAACTTCCTGCTCTCTTTTTTAAAAAAACTTTGAGATTTAGTGCATTTGAGAGTCTTCTCTATACCTTTTACCCCATGGGTCAGGCTTTGGCAGTCAGTCTTTACTGGTATAAGACAGAACTACTTTATATGGGAGAAGAAAAGCATCTTTTTCCATTGACACTGATATTGAAATTAGCTGTGGATTTTAAATAAATAAAATGTTTCTTGTTTTTAACCCTGTAAAGTCTGAAGAATGGAATAATTGTCAAAAAATCTTGCTCGAAAGCTACTCAATCTGCTAATTATGTCTTAGTAAGATTGAAATATTTAAATGTTTTATGATCAAAACTCTTAGTTTTAATTGTGTGGGGCAAAATAGATGATATACAGAGTTCTGGCATGAAACTCAAGATGGCACAATCCAATAGGTCTAACTCAGTCTGAGCTTATGACGTCATTATCACATGGCACAGCTGATTGGTTCTCTCCTGTATCAGTAGCCAATGAGCTCACTGCTCAACATTCAAATATATGACTAGTGCTAGCTGTTTTGCAGCATGCTTCAGAAACCCTTCACCTTCCCCAGCTCCACCTGTGTAGATCTGCTATGAAGTGATTCATGTATGCTATGAGGGTTATTTAAATGTTTATTCATTATTTATTCAATGTTATATATGCAGCAGCAATATTTCTTACAAGCTCACAGCAGTGTGTTGTGGATGTATTGGCAGTAGTCTCGGTACGTGCTCTGCCACAACAGCAGCAGCGCAGCAGGTCTTTACTTCCAAGACCAAATACATTTCAGTTGTCATGTACATTACCATGCTAGTTGTCATGACAGAAATATAATTCAATGCAATGCAGTTATGATGCAGAGATGAACAAATATCAATAGCCTGATAATTCGTATTTAATGCATTTTAACATGATTTTTCTAAAAATTATGTATAGATAAATAAGTAAACATGTTGGTGCTGACAGCCTTGTGGGCAGCGAGCCGACACACAGCGCCTTTGTGCTACGGGTGTCCTGTGTTCGAATCCCAACTAGAGGACCTTTCCTGATCCCGCCCCCCTCTCTCTCTCTCTCCCACTTCGCTTAGTGTCATTTCTGATCTGTCCTATACAATAAAGGCAAAAATGCCAAAAAATAAGTATATATAAAATAAGTAAACATAAATTGCTTCAATCCACTGTTCATCTTGAATATTGCTAACAATGTAAAAGTTATTCTTACTGTACATCTACTTTATAAAGGTCATTAAATATTTCATAGCAAAAAGACGTCAACCACAACTTGAAGGTAGATATTTATTCAGTTATACTGAAATACCTGCAAAAAAGTATAACCTATCAATCAGACAACAGAAGGCATGTAGAAAAAAGTTTTTAAAATTTTGAGCATAGTGATATTTTAGAGGCTTTAGAATTTTGCAAATTAGAATTATGTCAAATGTGATACAGTAGGCTATATAGAGTTAAATACTAATTTTAATATGTATATTATACTGTAAATATTTTATTAGTAATCTATTTTGGAAGCAATATAATATAATATAATATAATATAATTGGGCTGGGTTCACGATTCAGTTTGATTTCTAATTCTGATTTGATACAATATTGATTATTTTGGATATGTATCAGGTACAGTACATGCCAAATTTTCTAAGGAAAAAAACTCAACTAATGCTGTAAACTTGAGAGAAATTTACATGAGAGTCAGTTGGTACTAAAGTTACAAATAAATAATTAAATAATTATATTTTTAATCCAATTTGTTTTTTGAAATATAAACATTTAAACATAAAATAAAGACTGAAGAACAAAAATTATAATAAATATGTTATATGGTGCATATATTTAGCAAAATGCTCTAGAGTTATTTTTTCCACCTGACTAACGAGTTTTTGGTCACTTATTATTATTTTTTTTTTTCTGATGTAAATGTGACATTACGTGACATTGTTTACAAGCTGTTATATTGATGTCTTTCCACGGTTGAAACACTGATTGAGCGTTTACGTGAGACAGAATACGGATTTCAGTAAGTTGTACTTTTTCTTTTAAGGTACCCTTGGGTGTTTATTCATGTTTATTTTGTGCTGAAACTGGAATTAAAATGTGGATGAGACATTCAGTTCACGTGATGCTTTTCTTGAATGTGGATCTGTTACTCCATTTATTGTTTAAATACTGCAATAAAATGGACAGAATTTGAAATCTGAGACTTTGTTTCATATCAAAAGTAACAAAGCACAAAACTTATTACGATTTACGATTATTGAATGGAAGGTACGCCACAATGTTCCATTCATTAACTGAAAACAGGCTAAACTAATTGATTCTTGGCATTTAAGAAACAATATTGTTAAAAATGAGAATCGATTCAAATTGAGATTTTTTTTTTTTTTTTTTTACCTAACCCTATAATAATAATATAATATAATATAATGACTGCAGCTATTTGCACCAAGTGTAAATAGAGACAGAGGCTAAGTGTTAACACTAAGTGCAAATAGCAATAGATGCTATTTACACTAAGTGTATAAGCAATTAGATACTATTTACAAGTGAAAATAGCATATTTTCTCAGTGATGGATGCTATTTACACTAAGTGCAAAAAGCAATGAATTTTATTTACACTAAGTGAAAACAGAAGTATTTTTAGCAATATGTTATTTACACTAAATGTGTAAATAGAATCTGCTATTTATACTACTTACTGCAAATAGTGACAATTATCTGCACCTCAATATTGTAGTACAATATAAAAGAGTATACAATAATAACGTATTGAGTGTATATTATCGTTTTAATTCAAATTATTAAATGGATGCCACGTTATTGGGACAATAAAGCCCTCCCAACACCTTCCCGATACTTTATTTTCAACTTTTTGATTGTTTCCTTTGTTTTTACTGAAAATGAATGCCTTTCCGATGTGAAAGGGAGAAAAAAAAAGTTCAGAAAAAGGCAGAACCGAACTCTGGTCGATTGTGCCGAAAAGACAATTGCACTGGACTATGGAACTGACATTTGACAATTGTCTTTTGTAGTATTGACTTCCGCAATCACACGTTGGTGGGTGTAAATAGCCTCTGCCAACAAGGCGGGCTGTTTGTACTTAGTGTAAATAGACACTCTGTATAAGGCAATATAATATAATATAATATTATATAATATAATCTAATATAATATAATATAAATTTACCCTGTTTCCTGCCTTTGATATCAGAGATCAGTATAATCACTAAGGAAGGGTTTGTGGCTCCAAAGCATTTGTCTGTCATTCTTTTCAAGTAAATATTTTTTACAAATTTAACCTTTCCTTATATTTTCATGTTTGGGCTAAAAGGGGTTCACCTCTTCATTCCTCTTGGATAACGATAGATTCGGACCCAATCAATGAATCATCACTCGCTGTTGGAAGTGTCTGTTGAAGGTGTGGAATTCTACATGGACATTTTGTTTTGCCATTGCAGACATGTCAGACTCTACCTAAAAAAAAGTTCAAAGTGTTTGGCAGTTTTTGAAAGCTCTGAGACATGAGGCTCTAAAGACAAAAGGGGATCAGAAACCACTTTAAAAAATGATGTCAGGAAAAAAAATCAATACTTAGTGCAAAGAAACACAACGTTGCTACAGAGCAAAAGCGAATGACTGCATAACCCTTTATTCACTCCAAACCCATACAAAGTGACCCAGTATCATCATTAACCGTGACCATATGTTTTGAAGGACGTTCCCAATTTGAAGCATAAGGCAAAATACTACCAATTTATTTACAGAAGAAAAGATTTAATTTGCCCTGGAAAATATTATATATGATCGTCTGTGCTCATTTTACATTCTAATAAAGCTTAATCATGGCAGATTAGATGTGGTGTAATAGCAAATTAAATTTGTTCTCATCAACATTCATATCTGTGATAATATAATCAGCTGAATTAGATATTACTGTGAATACTCATTAATGCTTTATAATAAGGTGGGCTGGTTTGATGTTTCTTTACAATCAGTGTCTGTAATTACTGGCAGTGATAATATTAGTAGAAATGCCTTCAGACATCCGTGTACTAATATCTCTCTTTTTTTAATGTGCATTTTCAAACAGAAACATATACTTCTTGCATCTGTTTTCTTGAGTCCAAATCACTCACAGCTTGTGCTTTTAACTATATCGTTATACATCCTACATGCACAGTATGTGGACAAAAGGCTCCTCAATATGAAACTTTTAAGTTTTAAACTTAAATTTCTTACTTTATATTTAACGCTATTTTAACGCGATACAGTGATATGATCTATTCTGGAGTCAAAATTTGCTTGTGTCATAGGTGGGTTTAAGTAAGTTACTGTAGGTTGGCTAATGGGAAAAAATACATGCTTTTTTCATTTCATATATCATAAATTAACATTTTGTATCATTTACTGAACCATAATGTTGTTCCAAACCCCTCCTTGATGCATTCATATGTAGCAATGTCTATCTGATTTGTGAACAAAATCTTTTGAGTAGGACTTTTTCTTTCGATTAATGACTTTTTCCACATGATTTCAGCCATACAAAGCTGTATACCAGGAATATGTTGCATGAATCATATGGACTAAATTTATTATAGTCCATATGATCTTTTCTGAAGTATTATATCTGCATGGAAAACTATGGAAGCCTGTTTCTGCCACTGAATAAAAAATAAAAAAGGTAATTGCGACTTTTTATCTCACAATTCTGACTTTTGACTTTTGAATTGTGAGGAAAAATTCACATTTGTGAGTTATGAAGTCTTTTGAGATATAAACACGAAATTCTGAGAAATAAACTCGCAATTCTGAGAAATAAAGAACTTGCAATTGCATTTGCGACAAAGGCAGAATTGCGAGTTATCTCACAGTTCTGACTTTCTCTCAACTGAATTTATATCTCGCAATTCAGACTTTTTTTTTGCACAATTGTGAATTTATATCTCACAATTTTGACTTTTTTTCCCCTCTGAATTATAAGGAAAAATCCATTAACAGCTGTGAGTTACAAAGTCAGAATTGTGAGATATAAACTCACAATTTTGAGAAATAGTCATGATTCTGAGGAATAAAGTTAGAATTGCAAGATATAAACTCTTTTCTCAGAATTGTGAGAAATAAACTTGTATTTGCAAGAAAAAAGTCAGAATTGTGAGTTTTTATCTCAATTGTGAGTATATATTTTGTAATTCTGACTTTTTTTCTCACAGTTGCAAAATATAAACTCACAATTGTGAGTTATAAAGTCAGAACTTTAAGATATAAACT
The DNA here is from genome assembly GCF_022985175.1 of Labeo rohita. Classification (NCBI taxonomy): domain Eukaryota; kingdom Metazoa; phylum Chordata; class Actinopteri; order Cypriniformes; family Cyprinidae; genus Labeo; species Labeo rohita. The sequence goes on along the minus strand of NC_066871.1, from coordinate 9,406,094 downwards.
CGCAATTCTGAGAAATAAAGTCCCAATTCTGAGGAATAAAGTCAGATTTGCAAGATAAAAATTCACAATTCTGACGTTTTTCCTCAGAATTGTGAGATATAAGCTTGCATTTGCGAGAAAAAAGTCAGAATCGCAAGTTGTATCTCACAATTCTGAATTAATTTCTCTTAATTGTGAGCTATAAACTCGCAATTTTGAGAAATAGTCACGATTCTGAGGAATAAAGTTAGAATTGTGAGATATAAACTTGCATTTGTGAGAAAAAAGTCAGAATTGTGAGTTTTTATCTGGCAGTTCTGACTTTATTCCTCAGAATTGCGATTATTTCTTAAAATAGTAATTCTGACTTTATAGCTTGCAATTTTTTTTTCTTGTGATTGTGACTTTGTATCTTGCAATTCTGACTTTATTTCTCAGAATTGTGAGATATAAACTCAACTGCGAGTTATAAAATCTGAATTGTGAGATATAAATTCGCAATTCTGAGAAATAAAGTCACGATTCTGAGGAATAAAGTCAGAATTGTGAGATTTTGTCTCGCAATTCTGACTTTATTTGTCGCAATTACAACTTTATATCTCGCGATTCAGAGAAAAAATTAGCAATAACCTTTATTGTTTTTTATTCAGTGGCGGAAATGGGCTTCCAAAGTAAACAGCAGCTAGCACATTATTAAAATTTTCTCCTTTTGTGTTCCACAGAATAAACAAAGTCATATGGGATTGGAATAACATGAATGTGAGTAAATGATGACAAAATTGTTTTTTTTTTCCCTCCTGTGTGAACTATCCCCATAACCTCGCAACCTGACCTCATTTAAAGTCATTATATCTTCAGCCGAGTTTGTTGATGCACTGAACACTAGATGCACATCCCATTATCGGCCGTACCATCACCCTACAGGACGATCCCTTTATTGATAAAGAAAGCTACACTCAGTATTTCATCAGCACAACCTCCATCACTGAACTCCATTTAGGTGCGGTGTGAGATGATTGGGTCGCCCTGATGGGAGGTCACTGCTCTCCGTATAACTGCACTACGGAGAACTTACACAGCGGGGGGAAAAAATATATAGTGGCGCCATTTATTTGCCATCCCCAGAAAAGGGCACCAGCGATCTGTGAAATCACTTTGTTCGTTTGAGATGGTTGCACATTCTGTCCATTTAGGTCTGATAATGACTTAGATTATATGCCTCCCTCTCTGCCTGCCTCTTTTTGGCATCTGCAGTTATTCAGACTGGAGCATCTCCACACCCTCCCATCTACATTTAATTCAGCTCCTGCCAAAAACCCTAACAGCCTCTGCCCCATACTAATCAACAGAATGCATTCAAGATGGAAGTCAAGTTGTTCCTTGGGTTGCGAAAGCGGCCGTTTGTTTTCCTTGATCCATGCGGTAATCTACCTGTCGAGATGTTGTTCCTTTGATTTGCATTTGACTTCCGTTTTAACATGGATGTTGTTGTCTGCCTCTGTGTTTTGTGGGAAGTCTTACTTTCTGCTGTATGCTTCTCATTTGTGGTTCGTCTTTCTAACGAGGGATTCCTAAGGCTTGAATAATTATCGCTCTGCTATCACCAAAATAACTACCATCGCTCACTGGGTTGTCTTGTATTCCCTTCCGATGGTAAACACTGTATGCTTAACAGTGCGACTGTCATTTCACACAGCACCTCGAGGTAAAAGCAACACTTCTATAAGGAGATGTTTTTTAGGTTTCTCTTTATAGAATGTCATTTGGAGTGTTGTCTTTTGGAGTGTTGGCTTTTGAAAGCACTTGTAGTATTAAAGGGACAGTCCTCCCAAAAATAAAACCAATTAAATGTATCATAATAGTTTTCATTACATATTATAATGTATAAAATGCATAAACAGTACATACAATATATCATAAACATTTTAATAATAGAATCTAAAATCTTAATAAATTAAAGGATTAGTTCATTTCCAGAATAAAAATTTCCTGATAATTGACCCACCCCCATGTCATCCAAGATGTTCATGTCTTAGTTTCTTCATTCGAAAAGAAATTCAGGTTTTTGAGGAAAATATTCCAGGATTTTTCTTCATATAGTGGACTTCAATGGGGATCAGTGGGTTGAAGGTCCAAATTGCAGTTTCATTGCAGCTTCAAATGGCTCTACATGATCCCCAGCTTTTCACAAAACAAACAAACAAACACACACACACACATACACACACATATATGTGTATATATATATATATATATATATATACACATATATGTATATGTGTGTGTATACACTGACCAAAATTATAAATGCAACACTTTTGTTTTTGCCCACATTTTTCATGAGCTGAACTCAAAGCTCTAAGACTTTTTCTATGTACACAAAAGGCCTGTTTCTCTCAAATATTGTTCACAAATCTGTCTAAATCTGTGTTAGTGAGCACTTCTCCTTTGCCGAGATAATCCATCCACCTCACAGGTGTGGCATATCAAGATGCTGATAAGACGGCATGATTATTGCACAGGTGTGCCTTAGGCTGGCCACAATAAAAGGGCACTCTAAAATGTGCAGTTTTACACAGCACAATGCCACAGATGCTGCAAGTTTTGAGGGAGCGTGCAATTGACATGCTGACTGCAGGTATGTCCACCAGAGCTGTTGCCCGTGAATTGAATGTTCATTTTTCTACCATAAGCCGTCTCCAAAGGCGTTTCAGAGTATTTGGCAGTACATCCAACCGACCTCACAACCGCAGACCATGTGTAACCACACCAGCCCAGGACCTCCACATCCAGCATCTTCACCTCCAAGATCATCTGAGACCAGCCACCCGGAGAGCTGCTGCAACAATTGGTTTGCATAACCAAAGAATTTCTGCACAAACTGTCAGAAACTGTCTCAGGGAAGCTCATATGCATGCTTGTCGTCCTCATTGGGGTCTTGACCTGAATGCAGTTTGTTGTTGTAAATGACTTGAGTGGGCAATGCTCACATTTGATGGCGTTTGGCACTTTGGAGAGGTGTTGTCTTCACAGATGGATCCCAGTTTTCACTGTACAGGGCAGATGGCAGACAGCGTGTATGGCATTGTGTGGGTGAGCGGTTTGCTGATGTCAATGTTGTGGATCGAGTGGCCCATGGTGGCAAGTGGGGTGGAGAGGAGTGGACCAGCATTCCACAGGCCACAATCAACAACCTGATCAACTCTATGCAAAGGAGATGTGTTGCATTGTGTGAGGCAAATAGTGGTCACACCAGATACTGACTGGTTTTCGGACCCCCTGGACCCTCTGCCCCCCAAATACAGTAAAACTGCACATTTTAAAGTGGCCTTTTATTGTGGCCAGAAAATGTCTCAGATCTTTGAGTTTAGCTCATGAAAAATGGGGGCAAAAAACTTTTGTGGGGGCAAAAAATTGTGTTTATAATTTTGGTCAGTGTATTTGGTCATATATATACAGGTGCACCTCAATAAATTAGAATATCGTGGAAAAGTTCATTTATTTCAGTAATTCAACTCAAACTGTGAAACTCGTGTATTAAATAAATTCAGTGCACACAGACTGAAGTAGTTTAAGTCTTTGATTCTTCTAATTGTGATGATTTTGGCTCATATTTAACAAAAACCCACCAATTCACTATCTCAACAAATTAGAATATGGTGACATGCCAATCAGCTAATCAACTCAAAACACCTGCAGAGGTTTCCTAAGGCTTCAAAATAGTCTCTCAGTTTAGTTCACTAGGCTACACAATCATGGGGAAGACTGCTGATCTGACAGTTGTCCAGAAGACAATCACTGACACCCTTCACAAGGAGGGTAAGCCACAAATATTCATTGCCAAAGAAGCTGGCTGTTCACAGAGTGCTGTATCCAAGCATGTTAACAGAAAGTTGAGTGGAAGGAAAAAGTGTGGAAGAAAAAGATGCACAACCAACCGAGAGAACCGCAGCCTTGAGAGGCTTGTCAGAGGCTTGCGGGTGAACTTTGCAAGGAATGGACTGAGGCTGCGGTCAAGGCATCAAGAGCCACCACACACAGATGTGTCAAAGAATTTGGCTACAGTTGTGATAAGCCACTCCTGAACCACAGACAACGTCGGAGGCGTCATACCTGGGCTAAGGAGACGAAGAAATGGACTGTTTCCCAGTCATCTAAATTCCTCTTTTCAGATGAGAGCAAGTTTTGTATTTCATTTGGAAACCAAGGTCCTAGAGTCTGGAGTAAGGGTGAAGAAGCTCATAGCCCAAGTTGCTTGAAGTCCAGTGTTAAGTTTCCACAGTCTGTGATGATTTGGGGTGCAATGTCATCTGCTGGTCACTGCACCCGTTTACCAAGAAATTTTAGAGCACTTCATGCTTCCTTCTGCTGACCAGCTTTTTAAGGATGCTGATTTCATTTTCCAGCAGGATTTGGCACCTGCCCACACTGCCAAAAGCACCAAAAAAGTTGGTTAAATGACCATGGTGTTGGTGTGCTTGACTGGCCAGCAAACTCACCAGACCTGAACCCCATAGAGAATCTATGGGATACTGTCAAGAGGAAAATGAGAAACGAGACTAAAAAATGCAAATGAGCTGAAGGCCACTGTCAAAGAAACCTGGGCTTCCATACCACCTCAGCAGTGCCACAGACTGATCACCTCTATGCCACGCCGAATTGAGGCAGTAATTAAAGCAAAAGAAGCCCCTACCAAGTATTGAGTACATATATAGAAAATGAACGTACTTTCCAGAAGGCCAACAATTCACTAAAAATGTTTTTATTGGTCTTATGAAGTATACTAATTTGTTGAAATAGTGAATTGGTGGGTTTTTGTTAAATGCGAGTTAAAATCATCACAATTAAAAAAAACCAAAGACTTAAAATACTTCGGTCTGTGTGCACTGAGTTTATTTAATACACGGGTTTCACAATTTGAGTTGAATTACTGAAATAAATGAACTTTTCCACTATTCAACTTTTATTGAGATGCACCTGTACATATGAAGAGTTCAGATGGGGTTTTCCTCAAAAACCCCAATTTCTTTTTGACTAAAGCAAGAAAGACATGAACATCTTGGATGGCATAGGGGTGAGAAAATTATCAGGAAATTCTTATTCTGGAGGTGAACTAATCCTTTAAGAAGTTTCACTGAAAGTGTGAAATTATTGAAAAGAAAAGCTTAATAATAAAGTAATTTGCCACAATACATTATTAATTCTTAGAAAAAAAAAAAAAAATTTAACAAAACTTCTTCAGTGCATATTAATGTTTCACAAACTATGACTGCCAGTGAAACATCTTCATATATAAGCTGCTTTTTTAACATATAGTGTACATACTGTAATAATTAAAATCTATATTTTATATTTATATTTTGTGTGTGTGTGTGTGTGTGAGAGAGAGAGAGAATATGTGTGACACATAGGGGTGGGTGATATGGGATTATAATATGAGTGATTTTATTTCACAGTAACGATATATATATCACAATACAATTGTTTTGCTTTAAATAAGGTCTTTATGATATTACACTACACACTTTTATGAGGCATTAATAAAGTGCAAGATATAACATAAAGATGTGTCTTGATAACTGATCAATAGAACTTCATTATTTGCTTAATATCAGCATGTCATTGTTTGCTGCAGTTATAGTAATATTAAAAATAAACTCAGCTGAGCTTTAATTGACGTTTTATGAGGGCTACCAGGTGCAAATTCCTGTTTGATTACCAGGCTGCTGAATGAGGTGTAAAATATGAATGAGGTGTCAGTGTGGCTTCAGTGGGTGTGCTGAAACTGAGGTGCAACTGGCTGTAATACGAGCCATCATTGCAAAGAGATAAATCAGGATTTCCGTAGCGCAAAGTCAGACTTTGGACTTGGTTATTTCAGACTTGGAAATGATTTTTGAAAGGTTACCAGTGTTTAATGCATGCAGATGCTTGTGTGATTTGAGCACACCAAATTTCAGGATTCAGCACACAAACCTGTTTATTATACATCCATTAAATATCAGATGTTTCTCTTTATTTCTGCCAATCCACATGTTCCTGGTTTGTTTGTGGCGGGAAATAACTTCAGATTGCTGGTCCATGTACTGACAGTATTTGCTTTTACATCAAATGATGGTCATTTGCAAGGCTGGGTCACATGGATTACTATGCTTAAACAAGTTCCTAGAATACCTAAAACGCTTCTGGATGGACTCCTGGATAGCTGTAAAATTTTGCAGCAATGCAGGACCAGGAAAAGGCTGATACTTTGAAATCTTCTTGTAAAAACTTTAAGACATCACTCTATTGGGTTTTAAAGTGGCATTCCTTAAGGGCCTGTGCTCGGCTAAGCCCTGCTTCTGTGTACTCACACAGAGAAATAATGAAGTCCAAAAATGGTCAAGAGGGCCTTCAACAAGCAGCCCTACTCTCAGGGTTGAGTATCCGACGGTGCTTTGAACCTACATGGAATATTAAGGCATGCATCTGGAACTGACAAATACACATTTGAATTCCACACTTGGATAACAACTTCAGCTCACAATAAGGGGATTTTTCCTGCTTCCTTTCTGTTCTCTTTGGCAAAAGCTGAGACGAACCCAATTAACCCGAGTTAGAGAGAGAGCAATACTACCAACTATGCCCTTATCCAACACTCAGGAGATCAGTCTTTACTATTAGACTGAATACACTAGGATGCCTCACGCTTTCCTAATTGAAACCTTTGGGACTGGCTTTTTAAGTCTTGAGAAAACCATGTATAACTGTGAGCATTGAGCATGTACAATCAAAGGTTTCCTTCGACTTTAAACACGCATGCAAAAAGGGGACTTTTCTCTTGGTATGAAAAGGGCTAGTTACGTCAAGAACCAAACAACATGTTTAGCACCTCTATATTGACTCTTGCTTTTATTTTCGATGTAGATTGTGAAGTACCTACAACGCATTATTGTATTTTCTTTTACTTTGTGATGATTTATTTATGATTTTACAAGATGAGGACAACACATAAGCTAATAATTATTAATAATACTAATTTATTAATAATTAATATATAATTTAATATCATTAATTAATATATAATAAGTGAAAAGGGAAATGGGGTTGTAAATAAATAAATAACTAATGAGAATACTACTCATACTACTACTATTTATTATAATGAAAATGCAGTTTTTTTTTTTTTTTTTTAATAATAGTCTTGACATTCAAGGAACCGCTTCCCACACTTTTGATCTGTACACCCACGGCTATGAAACTTCTGCTGTGTATTAATATGTGAAACAGGTGTGTTTAAGGCGCAGGTGCTGCTTTGTTCCAAGAGAGTGAACTCGAGATGATGCCTGAGAGTGTAGGTTTGGTTTGAAAGTCGGTAGAGACATATTGCAAGGAGGCAGAAGACAACCCTGAGATTATAATTTTAAATGATTAAAGCAGTGAGTCACAGGACCTTGATGATCACATGCAAAATGTTGGTGTTCAGAAAATGTCATTGCGTGGAAGGCTGGTAATATAGTCAAAATAACATTTCCTCATATCATATCAAGTCTCATTTTATATGCTGTTTTTCAGTCATGGCAAACCAGTGGTGTGCGGTGGTGTTCTGAAAATGAGGGGGCAAAGTTTTTTTTCTTTTATCAAACATAAATTCATGTCCCAGTTACATTTTCTTGGTTAAATAAACTTACAATATCAGATGAATAATTTATATATATATATATATATTTTTTTTTTTTTACATGAACAGTGTTCTCAATATTCTGTTAATTAAAGGGTTACTCCACTCCAAAATGAAAATTTTGTCATTAATCACTTAACCCCATGTCATTCCAAACCTGAAAAGCTTTGTTCATGTGATACTTTGTTTGTGTGATATTTTTATGCATTCTGACAGCTCTCTGACCCTCAACAATTAATCTCCTCCTCATCACCGTAGCGCCATTTTGGAGCGTATCCCATGAACGTAAACTGCGTATGCTGTTTTGTGTCAGCTGTGCCACGCGGATACATTTTCTTTATTTATTTACGATTTGATTTGAACAAAAACAAAGTCTCAGCTGACACAAAACAGCGTCCGTCGTTTGCCTTTAGGAGGGATACGTTTAAAAATGTTGTTTACTTCTTTAAAAATGAGTCTTCCCATTATTGCCATTATATTGTTCATTCAAACTGATTTGCAAATGCAGAATGTGCATGAACACGAGGCGGGATTTGTCACATGAACCACATGAACATGTGATTTTCCCCTATTCACTCTCAATTACCCCCCCACCAAACTAACTGCTTGCTTTAGGGGGTCTGTTAAAACTCATTGGGCTCAGGAGAGAGACATGGACTCATGCTGTAAGTTTACCTGCTGGTGTTGCTGTTAGACAATGTTTCTTTAGAAAAGCAAGTGATTTATACACTTTTTAATGTTATATTTTGTAATACTGGCATTGTTTTATTTTTGTACAATTTTTTTTTCTCATCCAATATTTTGAGGAGGCACTGCCTCCCTAGCCTCCTCGGAGGAAATGCCTCTGTGGCAAACCCACTCATACACACTTAAAGCCTTCCAAAAGGTGGTTTTTGCAGTGATTTTTGGATTCCTCAAATAACATTTCAGTAAACAAAACCATTTTTTTCTTGGTGTGAAGAACGGTTTAATAATCTAAAGAACCCTTTTACTTTTTTCCATTGCATAAAGAACCATTTGTGTGATGAAAAGGTTCCATGGATATTAAAGATTCTTAATTTAACCATAATTGGCAATAAAGAAATTTTATTTATCAGGGTTTTTGGGCACAATCTCTATAGACCTTACTCAATTTGGATATCATATTCAATTTAACACAAATGAAAACAAGGCTGCAAAGGATTGACTTGCATCCTTTACAATGGTATGCACTGTATAAAGGTCCTACATTATATATATTTTTTACAACTTCTAAAACTTTTTCTTGGAGTTTTGACTACTGAAAACTTTTTGTGTGCTTGAAACAGTTTGGTGCACTTTCATTTCTCCCCAAAAATTAAATACGGTGCCTCCCTGACTAGGGTTTTGTTTGGGACCTTTTCGATTTTTCTGAAGTTGGCCGTGTTCCTACTGTCCCTGTGATTCCCATAGCAGTAAAATGAGGGGCTTGCAAATTTTTGGAAGTTTGGGTGGATCGATGGCCCGACTCCTTAAGAACGCAGCACACTTTAAGGAAAGACCCCCACAAATCCATTAAGGCACTGTGGGATTAAGAGAAAGAACATTTGTCAAATTAAGTGCAACCTGTGCTATTGATTCCTGCTAACCAAGGTAAATGAAAGGGAATTAATTAAAGCGGATTAACGGATAAACGAGGGCACGGCAGAGGCATTTCCTTAGGCGCTTTTAATGACCCACAGGGCAGATGAAAGGACTTTGGGTACACTTTATTTGTGTCTGCTGGATAATACCCCACAGCAAGTGTTTCATTATTGTTATGTATGACATGCCGATGGGAAGTTGGCATGAAAAGAATAGCGAGTGAAAAGCAGTGACTGCATTTTTAAATTCAGGTCAAGTGTTTTAGGTGAGAAGAGTTGCGGTCGGTGCAGCTGTAATTGCACTTCTCTGGGGCTGGGGTCATTTGTCCGCTGACAGTGGATTACTGGTCTTACTGTTTGTGATTAAGCCTACAAAAAGCCATGTGATTCCGCATGGGGCTCCAGGCTCCTGCCTCCTGAGAGGAAACAGCTGTTCGGTCCTTCTGTCTTCAGGAGGAAGATGAATCATTGTATCCCTTAGCAAGTTTCCTTTGTCACTTTAGCTACCGCAAATGATTTTTTAAACACAGCTACTCCTGAGTCCATGTGTTCAGGTGTTGACTGTCAATGTCAGTCAGAGCGCATGCATGACTACTAATTACAGGTAGGGGAGAGCGAGGCAAGATGTGTTAGCTGGTAATAATACTAATCGACTGTGATTAGGATGCTTTGGATCCATATCCAGGAAATTCTGTGGAAGACTGACATGAAGAGAAGAAATAGTTGAAATAGTTGTTGTTTTTGCTTCATTAAATTAAGGTTGAACCACTGATTTGAACTATTTTAACAATGTCCTTACTACCTTTCTGGGCCTTGAATGTGTCAGTCGCATTATTATTTTTTTTTTAAATTAAAATGTATATGCTTTTTAACCACAAAAATTGTGGTTCATCTTGCATTAGCTCTATGATGCGCATCTACGATTTCACGCATTACATAATCATTTTGAAAAGGTCACATGGTTTCGGTTCAAAAAGGTAGGGTATGGCGAAAAACTCCATCTCATTTTCTCCTCCACCTTCAAAATTGCCTAACGTCATTGTTTTACCTTTTTTGTAATCGGTGTTTGACTTTCTTTGCACGTTCACTTTGTAAACACTGGGTCGGTACTCCCGCCTTCGTCACGTGTGACCTTTCCAATGTGATTAAATAATATGTTAAGTCAAGCTAGTGCAAGCTGAGCATTTGTGGTTAAAAAGGATGTAAATGTTATTTTTTTTATTTATTTATTTTTTTTTACAAAATGGCCAATCAATTCGCTAGACAAGACCTTTATTCCTCTGCTGGGATCGTTTAGAGTCCTTTGAAGCTGCACTGAAACTACAGTTTGGACCTTTACTATGCTGACCCCCATTGAGGTCCACTATCCACCTTTTTCCTGAGTAATCGATGAGCAGCGTCATGAAGGATTCTAACTTCTGTTTGGGTGCTTTCGTGTTCCAGTCTCCATAGAAATCCATGTTTAAATGGTAAAAATCACTTATTAATATAACTAAATATAAAAATGAGCGCAGGTTTATCATTATATTATCGGCACTGAAAATATGTTAATTTGTTAATATGTTAACTAGAAACACCAGAGACCAGAAATATAAAGCAGGATGCTTTGGATCCATATACAGGTAAATTCCATGACGTTGATCACACGATACTCTCACAAACGCACGGCGGAGACTGACACGAAAGAGAAATAGTTGAATAAAGTCGTTATTTTTGCTTCATAATATTAAGGTTGAACCACTGATTTCAACTATTTTAACGATGTTCTTACTACCTTTCTGGGCCTTGAACGTGTCAATTGCATTGCTGTCTATGCAGGGTCAGAAAGCTCGCAGATTTTATCAAAAATATCTTAAATTGTGTTACGCAGATGAGCAAAGGTCTTACGGGACATGAGGGTGAGTAATTATTGACAGAATTTTCATTTTTGGGTGAACAACCCCCTTAAGTAAACAGTGGCACAGCTTACCCCACTATCCACTGCTGTCAGAACTGTGAACTGTGAGCTTAAGGTCTACAACAGGGTGTAACGTTCAGCTGTGGCAGTCTGAAATGGGAGTAGCAGCGATGTTTTATTACTGTACAGGTTCACTCCCTTTTCATTGCAGCACATGCTGCTTAAATGTGCACTAGAGAGACAATGCAATGACCCAATAAAGCTTTCAGTAGCAGAAACACTGGTGCTCCTTGAAAAACAATATCTAAACTCCTTTTTTAAAGCAACTGAAGTGCCCACAAATCATTTCCCAATGTGTGGAGGGAAAAAAAAAAAAATCAATGAAGAGTTCTGCAAATTGAGTTTGCAGCCTGCTTGACAAACTTCATGCTCAGGATCCATTGGAGCAAAAAATCTAAATCAAGTTGTCAACAGGCGTTCTATCATGGCGTAACGCAGATTTGAGCGCGTTTTAAAAATCCCCAGTAATCGCTCCTAACGCACACCAGACGTGAAGAAGAGGGTATGGACGTGAACTCAAAATCTTCTCCCAGGAAAAAGTCCATATTCCAGTTTATGGTGCCAGAAGACATCCCGGTGAGACAGACAGAGTGTATTCTCCTTCATAAATACCGTTTTTATTGCACGTTGACGGAAAGCTATCGGCCTGCTGAGGGAAAACACAGCCTGTTGTACTGGCTGTCATCTGAGATCTTCAAATTAAACTCAGAGGAGTTTGAGTGCAAAAAAAGATGGTTTTGTAGGTTTTATAGAGAATTAAGCAGCCTGAGAAAGTCTGTGCAGATTAACTGTCTTATTTGGCAGCAAGAAACATGGTTCCTGGGCATTCCCCCCTTTTCAATTTGTCAACCCCAATGCAGGATGTTCCTCCAGAGCTTGTTGTATCTCCATAAATTTGCAACTCATTTGCACTTGCCGATTTTGACAGAGACCCCTGGACAGCGGCACTTAAACCGGTCATTATTTATTTGATCTCATTTGGTGTGATTTAAGACCGGACCAGGCCGGTAATTAAGCTGTGTCAGCGTGGAGACGTGGAGCCGGTATGGGTGCTTATTGATTTACAGTAGATTACCATCTTTCGGGGAGGAGCGGAGGAGAGGCATGATTCACTCGCGCATTCTCTTTCAGCTCAGGCGATAGCGACGGCTGACCCTTTCTCTTTGTCAGCCGCTCTTTATTGCGGCGGACGCGCTCGCGGTGCCGTCCACGTATCAGTGTGTTGCAGCGTTCTATTTGCATAACTCATTTCCAGGAATGCGGGTGTCTGTTGCTGCGCTTGACAAAAAGGCAATATGAAAGAAGGGCGGCCACTACCTGACAAAATATTAATAAAGTAGACGAGGCAAACTACACCGTGGCAGAAGTCAAGTGTCATTTAACGATGAACAATGACATATTCTCTGGCTTGCTGCTCCGAAGGGAATAACAAAACATTACTGAATGTACTCCTGAGCACGAGGGTGGGGAGGGTGAAGGGAGGAGAACTCATGCGATGAGAGTCAAAAATTACATGGCGCTCTTGTCTGTCTGTCTGTCTGCAAGCAGCTTTTTTTCTATGCTAGTCAGTCTGACCTTATGCATATTGAACCTTAGAACAGTTTTACAAGAAAAAAGTGTGTTACAGATATACTATATGTAAAGAAATAATAATAATATGTTGTATTTGAATATATTTTATTATTTAATTTATTCTTGTAATGGCAAAGCTGAATTTTCAGCATCATTACTCCAGTCTTCAGTGTCGCGTGATCCTTCAGAAATCATTCTAATATATGGATTTGCTGCTCAAAAATATTTATTATTATTATCAATGTTGAAAACGGTTGTGCTACCTTATATTTTTATGAAAACTGTGATATATTTAATTAAAGGATTTCCTGATAATTTACTTGTCATTCAAGATGTTCATGTCTTTCACTCTTCAGTCAAAAAGAAAGTAAGATTTCTGAGGAAAACATTCCAGGATTTACCTCCATATAGTGGACTTCAATTGGGATCAATGGGTTGAAGGTCCAAATTGCAGTTTCAGTGCAGCTTCAAAGGGCTCTACACGATCCCAGCTGAGGAATAAGGGTCCTATCTAGCGAAAAGATTGGTCATTTTCTTAAAAATATTTAATTTATATGCTTTTTAATCACAAATGCTCATCATGCACTAGCTCTCTGATGCGCGTCTATGATTTCACGGATTATGTAATCATGTTGAAAGGTAAAGTGCTGTCAGTTCTTCGTCTGTGTACTTCGGTTCAAAAAGATAGGGTAGGTAAAAATCCATCTAATTTTCTCCTCCAACTTCAAAATGCGACGTCATTTTACCTTTTTTTGTAAAGGTCGTTTGACTTTCTTTGCATGTTCGCTTTGTACACACTGGGTCAGTACTTCTGCCTTCGTTACGTGCGACCTTTCCAGTGTGATTATGTAATGCTAGTCAAGCTAGTGGAAGATGAGCATTTGTGGTTAAAAAGTATATAAATGTTAACTGTTTTTTAGAAAATGGCAGATCGTTTTGCTAGATAAGACCCTTATTCCTCGGCAGGGATCGTGTAGAGCCTTTTGAAGCTGCACTGAAACTGCAATTTGGACCTTCAAGCTGTTGATCCCCATTGAAGTCCATTATATGGAGAAAAAAATCCTGGAATGTTTTCCTTAAAAAACCTTAATTTTTTTTTTCGACTGAAGAAATAAATACACAAACATCTTGGATGACACAGGGGTGAGTAAATCATCAGAAAATTTTAATCTAGGAGTGAGCTAATCCTTCAGTTAAATACTCAGTAGTACATTTAAATGAACGTCAGTGGACAAAGATGATGTTTACAGCTTGATGATGCAGTTACAACATCTACCAGCAGTGGTTAACCAGTCAAACCTTGAACCTTTGTTGGATTATCAGAATGGTCTGGCTAAAAAGAGGTTAGTATAGCTACTATATTCGATAATATGCTAAGGGACTTTGCCATGAAGTTTTTTTTTATATAAATGAAAGTCTGAAATTGACTAACACAAGCTATGTGGTTTCTAGCATTATGTCTGTAATTATTACCCAGTTGTTGTGAAAATAATGGTTTGAGATACAGAGCAGCCATTTTGTGTGCTGTGCGTGAGTGCATCTGTTTATCTTCTCAGTCATTTGGAGACCCGTCAATTGCTCTGCTATTTGTAGCTTTCACTGAGTTAATAGTCTTGGCCACCAACGCCCATGCACCACACAAAGACGTCAATACATCGATACACGGAGGATCTGCTGAAAAAGTTCACGGATGGAGTCGTTTCTCTCTTTGTGCCCATCTCTGCCTCCTCCGAGGTGTTTTGCACAGAGTCCAACCCCTGCTCCCTCTGCTCAGATGCCTGCCAAAACACTGTTTGCACCAAGTTTCATGCTTATGGTCTGCCGCTCCCTGCCTGCTGCAGCTTGCTGTAGGGTGGTTCATTCTTTTTATGTGTCTAATATCTGTCCCCTCCATCCCTGTTAATGTGGTTGCAGTCCAAGACATTTTTATTTGCTGGGAGTGAGTCTCGGAGACGTAGCTCCCGGAGGGAGGGGGTGGCCTCGCTTCTCCAGAGGCCCCCTTGATGATGTTTGTGTTGTCTTGTCGGTTGCTGTCGCTTCCTTTCCCCTCAAGCTGTACCATGTAAGAATACAGCCTTTATCTGTTATTTGAGCAAAAACATGTCGCAAATCACACGCGCAAATGTACGTCGTAACACGTATGATTAACCGGCCCTCCGTAAGGCCTCATTTTACAGCCAATAAAACCTCAGACTGAGTTACTGGTTTGGGATTCCTATTGGTTATGTGCTGGATATTACTTTGAAGGATATGTTTTGCATCTAGGTTTGGTAGAAGAATTAAATGTAATTTCATCTGTAGGTGCACTGTTTATTTATTTATTTATTTGATGGAGAAACAGTGCATTGCATTTAATTAACTTCGTAATTCACTTGGCTTGAATTGATAGGAAAAAGCCAGATGAAATAAAATATTATGTAATTAAATTAGTACCACTGACAACTGTAATTTTATTTATTACATGTTATGTATACCCATTTAGAATTTAAATCACTGCATTTCTGTCATGACAACTTTCAGAGAGTTTTATCATGGTAATATACATGGCAATGTTGATGTGTCTGGTCTTGGTGGAATAGATCCGCTATGCTTCTACTGCAGCGGAACAAGTACAGAGACTTGCTACTGCCAATACACCCACAGACATTCTGCTGTAATCGTGTATAAAAACACTGCACATATAACATATATGAAATAACTCCCATGTACAACATACATGAAATCACCTAATAGTGGATCTATACAGGTGGAGCTGGGGAGGTGGAGGGTTTCTGAAGCACGCTGCACGCTTGCTTGTTACAGCAAGCACTAGCTGAGTATTTAAATATTGTGCAGCAAGCTCATTGGCTGCTGATACAAAAGAAACTAATCAACTGCACCAAAGTTCCATGACTGAACGTTTGTCAGCTAGGAAATTTTTGCTGTTGTTCCTGAGTTATTTTTTGGAATGTATTCTGAACAGTTTTTCAAGTAAAACAAACAAAGCAAAATTAAATATTAAAAATATATGAACATTAGAGAAAACGTTCAAGGGACATTAAATTTTATAATTTTGCAAGCATTTTGGGAAAGTTACTTTTGAATGTTCTCTGAACAATCTAAAACTAAAAAGTATGAACGTCCAACTAGCATGTTTCAGGAAAATGGTCAGTGAATGATGTATAAATTAATATTTTTGTGCTAACATTTTGAGAATGTTATTAAAGACCAGATTACTTTGAACAAACCTTCTAGTAATGTTACTGGAGAAATGTTTGTTTATAACTTTGAGAGAATCTTGCCTGAACTAGTGATGTTCAGTTCTTGAACGAATCGTTCTTTTGAGCCAGTTCAGAAAGTAACCGGTTGTGCCGGTTTACAAATCAAACTGAAATAAACTTTAGTTCTGGGTCGGTGGTGCAAGACACATAGCCAAAGTGGCACGTCAGACTCAAAAAGAACCGAATAAGCCAGTTCAACCAACTGTCGAAGTTTGCAGAAGATTACAGAGGATTCTGACGATGAGTTCCTAAAATTATGCATCGAGGACATGACTGAGTCTGATGCACGTTTCTTTAATAACAAACAAAACGTTCTGGACATATGCTTATGACTAGTTTCAGTAAATAGGCCTACTTTTTTTTAATATAGAAAAACCTGAACTTTCTATATACTTTAGACATACAGAACATATCCGCATTTGTGCATCAATGTCTCTAATGTTTCCTGTAAAACTTATTACTAATTTAATATTACTTATTACTTAATTACTATTTATTTTTAAATATAATAATCAGCACTTAACTTAAAAAAAAATATGCAAACATGTAAATTGCACATAATACAGTTTTTAAATTAACTAAAAAAATTATTCTTGTTAAAATAAATTAATTTACACAGTGGCTGTCATAACATGTTTCATAACAGATGAATTTACACATACATTAAATAATTTAGTCTAACAAGTATAATATGTACAATATAATGAGTATTTAGTGTAATATTTCGCGAAATCCTTTTCTTTAGACTTCATTTCTCTAGTGAACTAACAAGCTGTGGACAATGATGACTTGCTGATGTTTTATTTCCATGCTGTTTTGTTCTCACGGTTGAAAGACTGATTGAGCGATTACATGAGGTGTGAGGTGTTTATTCATTTTTATTCACGTTAATACTAGTAGTACAGAGGAAGGAATGCATTCACTTGTGCTCTGCACTGCCATTTGAACTGACTCCATTTACACTGCAGAATGCTGTACTTGTTTGTTACACATGCGTATTGAACAGAAAGACCCATACTGAAAATTTTCGGTACAAATACGTGTACCGTTACACCCATAGTTGAACTGGATCATCGAAGCTCCACAGCAAAAAACATTAGTTAATACAATGGGATTAAATACATGAAGTATATGTGTTATTTAACATACTGTATTTCATTATTGCAGGTTTGCGGCATATTCTGAGTTTGCCTCTGCACTTACTACCAATTTCCCTCAACACAGGGACAGAACAGCTGTCATTAAGTAAATGGTAGAACAAAGTAACTGGCATTACTTAATTTGAAACAGTAACCCAGATATTTGCTTGTAAATTAAAAAGTAATGCGTTACTTTAATAGTTACTTGAAAAAGGTAATCTGATTATGTAATTTGCGTTACTTGTAATGCGTTACCCCCAACACTGTTGGTCCGTCGTATCTGACGTGAAGGATCACCGAATGAAACTGTGACCACAAACAGCATTAACTTAAGTGAATAAAAAGGCAATAACTGGCAATCCGTTCACACAAATAACTTTATTTGAATGTTTCTTTGATGAGTTGTTAGAAAATAAATGCGTAGTAATGCATAGTAATGAAAGTTTAAGATAGATAGATAGATAGATATTGATTGATTTATTTTATGACCTCATTTTACAACCAGTAAAAACTCTATATTTGAGTTACTGCTTTGAGATTCCCATTGGTAACATGCTGGGTATTACTTTGTTTGAGGGATTTGTTTTGCATTCAGGTTTGGCAGAACACTGACCGACCGGGCAAGATTTATTTAGTTAATAATGCTGCGCCAGATATAAACTCCCGAGTGGAACGAGTTCTTTAATGGTCACTTTGGTTGAGTTTAACAACTCATCGTAAAGGCAATCTCTCCGATGACACCTGTCTCCCATTACCGCCCATGGAAATGGCCAGACTGCTTCGGTTTCTGAGACAGCATTTCAAGAAGCCTTTGCTGAATGTGCACGGGTCCTGCGAGCAGGCGGCTTGAAGCTTTCGTCATGCCACCAGACAAGTGTCGGGTATGCTATGATAGCTGGCAGGTTGTCTATGAGGCTTGAGTGGATGTGCATCTCAT
The DNA here is from genome assembly GCF_022985175.1 of Labeo rohita. Taxonomy (NCBI): domain Eukaryota; kingdom Metazoa; phylum Chordata; class Actinopteri; order Cypriniformes; family Cyprinidae; genus Labeo; species Labeo rohita. The sequence continues at coordinate 9,387,989 of NC_066871.1, read as the reverse complement.
TCGGCTATATGGCTTTTCAGCCCTTTCTCTTCTCAAACCCGTAAATCCATCAAGGCGCACAATCCAGTAAACACTGTTCTCCCCTCTGCCTCCACGCTCTCTCAACGATTCACCCCGGGGAATTGTCTTCAGATTTGTGTCAATCATTCTGTCTGCCTAAGCTGGCCAGTTAATCCTAACGCTTCACGACAACAAAATCCATTCTTGAGATTCTCTCCTCAATCGCGATTTACTTCTCTCTCACATGTGGTTAGACTAGCAGAGACGATCATGGTTCAGACAAAGACTTGTATGCATTCTTTGGATTAATTTAATACAAAATCTGATTTTTTGCTTTGATGTCAGTTGTCTTAATAGAGTGTTCTATCACTGATCATTAAATGGTGTTGTAGTTCCATGCAAATACATTTTTATTTCACAAACAGTCTGTCATTTAATCAAAATTGTCATCTGATAAGAAATATTATATGTTTAAAATTAATAAATTGCTGATGCATATTAAGTTGAAAAAATTTATTTATTTGTATGGACGTACTGTAAATATGTATGCAATTTAGTTTAATTGCAGCTGTCTGCACCATTTATATATTTATTTATCATTTTCACTTAGTAATGCACTTGAACCGGAAAATACTTGGTTACATTAAAATTATTATTTGATTAAATTAATGCAGTTGAAAACTGTAAATGTATTTCACTTTATGTGTACCAATTTGAAATAAAGATCTGCGCATCAAATGAATAATTAATTAATACTTCAGTAATCAGTAATGATTACTTTTTTTATATATAAATCTTTAGCCACTTAAAAACATAAATGTTGTTTAAAAAATATTAAAAATAAAATAAATGAATACGTAAGTAAATAAATAAATATAACATTTAATCACTCCAACATCTGTTTTTTTTTTTTAATCATTACAATTAATTCTGTCGTGTATACACAGGACTGAATCTAGCCCAAACAAGAGTCAACTCCGAAAATTTTAAGTTTGAGGAAGTTTACATATTTTTATATTTGACATTTGTGATATATTTTAGCAATATGGATTTTTGAGCAGCATTTCATGATCGGCTATTTACAATCTTAGATTGCTCATTAAATGTGAGACTCTGTCAGGATATGATTAATTATGCCACAACACAAGACTTCTGTTTGTGTCAAGTTGATGTATACTCTGTTTTTCTTCCCTAATGAACAAGGGAAGCACCAGCTTTGCTCACACTCGCACAAACTCTGCACAAGCATTACTGCTTTTAATCTGGCATCAAGCCCTTTCCAAATAAAACCACAAAACTGTCTGAATCTCTGAATGCATGTCTGGAGAAGAAACAATCGCTGCCCACGCGACAACTCTAGAGTTTATTAGCGCGCATGGAAAACTTAATACCCGTAGATCGGCCTAGCCAATACCGAAAGCCTCTGATGAATATACATGCTTTTGTGTTTTCTCCCAAGCTGTTAAAGTGATATCATGTGTGAGTTATACTGCAGTGTTTATTACAGTAAATCCCAGTGAAATGAGGGAGCAGTATATAGTGTTTTGTTGTACTGTAGTTGTAAAGGTAACTCCCCACTCGAAGGGGAGAGAAAGAGAGAGAAAACAATTTTGTGGCCGTTTTATCAGCTCACTCCTGCCTGTGCTCTTATTTGGCTGATGGACAGTGTAGCAGATTTCTCTGACCATCTTTAACTTCTGCAACTGTACTGTAAATAAAGCGATGGCTTTAAAAATTGCTGTTTCGACCCTGGAGGAATGAAAGCGCTACTCTGGGAACAGCACATAGTGCTTTCATTTTTCAAGCCTCGCCATCAAACTGTCACAGAAAAATGGCCCAGTTTTACCCCCCAAATCTCTCAAATCTATATTGCTGTAATGTTATTTTAAATACTGCAAACACTGGTAACAAATTAAAAGTACAAATGAGAATTTGGAAAATTTTGATATAAGCCAAGCGGAAACTGATTTTCCTTTGCTGTAAACAAAACTTGTGCATACACCAGTTGGCGAAAGCTAGATATTATAATTTATAAAGTTTTTAAAAGTGATACTTTTCTTACAAAAACACATTGATTTGCTTCAGAAGGAGTTTGGAGTACTTTTTATGATGAATGGATGCACTTTATTTGACTTTTATTAGACTATTGAATCTCAACAGCCATTCACTACCATTCTAAAGCTTGGAAACAAGTCAGGACATTTCTATTATAGTTCTGGATGTATTCGTCTAAAAGAAGAAAGTCATATACACCTAGGATGGACTGAGAGCGAGTAAATCATGGGGTAATTTAAAATTTTTGGTTGAACTATCCCTTTATGGACCAATTCTCAGATATGCATCTATTAACTAGCATGCGTATTACTAGCTGTTTATTAGTGTTTATAAAGCACATATTAATGCCTTATTCTGCATAACCATATTTTAGATCACTTAATCGTACCCCATCACTAAACTTAACAACTACCTTGCTAAGTATTAGTATTTAGTATAGACTAAATGTGAACATGCATTAATTCATCTCACTCAGAAAAACATTACATCCTTTATGTATTTAATGCCATTTTATTAACCAATGTCTTTGCTACTGACCTTTGATGATCCAGTTCTGCCATACTAATAAGCAAAAATATCTTTAAATAAACTAACATTTGTGCTTTGTTGTTTTTTTATTGCTGAAGAGTGTCGAACCACCTTCTCCTGCGTTCTACTGTACAGACGTGAATTTTTTTTTCCTTCAGCCTGAGGCTTATTCATTTCACTTTTTTGTGCGAAAGCCAGGGCTTTTACATTTGCTAAAAATATAACTTTTTAAATAAAAAAACAAAAACAAGCAAGCCCTGCCCAAATTTAAAAAGTAACGCAAATGTAACTCAAAAGTAACATAACGTATTGCTTTCTACATAAAGTAACTAAGTAACGTAATTAGTTACTTTTTTAAGGGGGTAACGCAATATTGTAATTTCTGTTGTGGAACAGAAAAGTTCTTCAGATGTCAAAGGTTCTTTATGGAACCATGTAGACAAAAAAGGTTTTGCACCTTTCAATATTGATGATATCTGATGAAAAAAATAAAATATTAAAATGATTAAGGACAAGCAAATCTCAAAATCTGATGGCCATTTTAGATACCTGTCTAGATTTCTCTGCTCACTTATATGGGTTTATTATAAGCAGCCACTTCTATAAACTTGTGTGGTTTTCTCTAATTTGATTGGACAGAAATCTACCTGTATAGTGCGGGATGAGTCATCAGTGTTTTTCAATGTTAATTTCCCGGGGTAAATTTTAAATAAATATATCTGCTGAAGTACACTAGCATAAAGATGACTTCAAACATGCGACTACTTACAACTCATTTTAGGCCTATTTTAAAAACTCACAATTCAAATTCTCTGTTTTGTCACAACCTGAATGTCCTCATATATAAATAGGTCACAGATTAGTTCATTGCCTGTTGGCACCAAACTATGTAGACAGTTTTCAGATTCGACGAAGAGTACAAGTGAAAGAAAGTGGAAGAGGAGGAGGGAGATCAAGGCCAAAAAGAACATTTGTCTCTCAAGAGGCCTGTGCTATTGTAGCTGACCATGTTGTTGTCCTTTTGTATAGAAAGCTGGATATGACAGAAATCTACACGAGCAGGAGTAGATTGTAAGGATACCTTGGAGAATTGTGAAGTTCAAAAGGGGATAAGAGGCTGATTCTGACTGAATATAATTTCACATTCTTTATCCATCTTAAAGGGGTCATCGGATGCTAAGTTCACTTTTACATGTTGTTTGAACATTAATGTGTGTTGGCAGTGTATGTACAAATCTACCCTGTAATGGTAAAAATCCATGCAGTGGTTTTTAACTAATCTGTAAAAATAATATCCCCTTTTTCAAACTGAGCCGCTCTCAGATGCCTGTCGCTGTTGCGTCACATCCGCAGAGGCCAGTCCCACAGTAGTGGATTGACATGAGCGTCAAGATCAGCTGTAACAGTCCAACCTCCATGTTTTAATGCCGGAGCAGGGATGTAAGTTAGACAAGAACTGAGTGATTGAGGTGTTGTGTTGCCGGATGTAATGATGAACGCAGTGGTCGTCAATTACTCCCGATATCTGAGCCGCTGAAGATGCAGTAGATTACGTTTGTTTGTGAAAGGAATGCGCCTCCCGATCTACATATATCCGTGTATGTTCGCACAAATCATTCGTGATCCAGTTTCACTTACGGCAGAAGTGAGTATAAGGACTTTTTTATTAATCTTTGTGATCGCCTTTCCTATTAATGTGCTAGTTAGCAAGTTTAGCGGTTAAATGCGGCTAAAGTAAACAGGCTCATCACTCTACAGAGAGAAGAGAGGGGCGGGGCGAGCAGAGCTCATTTGTATTTAAAGCAGCCTCGACCAGAATGGGATGATTTTTGCAGAGCTGATTTTGACAAGGTAAAAAAGGTGTTGTTTTACACTACCATTGAGAATTTTTAACCGAAGTATATTATAGACTTTTCATTAAGACCCTAAAGAATCATATCAACTTGTGGAAAATGGGCATCCGATGACCCCTTTAACACTGGCCATGTGTAACTTAAATGTGTGAGACTTCCAGTGTCATTCCCAATCCCTTCCGGTTATTTAACAGTAGAAAAACAAACTGATATTGCAAACTGCTATTTCGGTTTTCATTTATCAAAATCATAAATGCACTGGTTTGTAGGTCAAATAGTTTTAGAATTTACTTTGCTTTGTTGTTCTTCTAGTTATCTACATATTGTGGCTAACCAATCGGAAGCCACTGAAAATAGTCACTTGCAAACTAAGGTGGATAGAACGAGCATTTTCTCTTACTGTATTTGGTTAAATATATATTTTCTTTTCTTGTATTTTGTTTTCATGTTTATGCTGTTCTTTCACAAGCTCAGTAGTGAAGATACTTTTCTTCTAATAACTCTCCCTTTTCTCAACCACAAAACCTAAACTATACAGTTTGCACATAACTTTTACCTGCATACTATAATTTATGTAATTACAGTAGTATCATGTTACAAAGTTGCAGAAGTTCCTCTGATAAAACGCATTAGTGTTATTGTAGTAAGCAGTTATAGTCATACTGCGTTTAATAAATCTCACAGTGTGTTTTTGATATCGTTGTAAGTCATTTGTTGACAAAATCTGAAGTAGATTAAAAAGAATCTGGTTTTAAATAGAGTGTTTGATTTTGTTTTTAGCGCTTGAAGTTTGCAGTCTTGATTTTGCTGTTGTTGTTTTTGAGAAATGTGTTTTGGGTTACTGGAAATGTCTTGGCAATTGAGGAAAAGCTGTGATATGGAAGCACGTGGAGCTGTGACTGTGGAGTTTGACCATGGCGATGGGGGATAATGATGTCAGATGGAGCAACAAAGGGTCAGTGTAATCATGGGCAGCCGTGCTCAGTAAGCAGCCACTTCTGTCAGGCTCATTACCTTCAATGAGTGCCGTCCAAAGGGGATATCAACTTTTTTGTTATTCCACCATTGCAGTTGTAGAGATGTGCGAACATTTTGTCTGGGGCCGAATCTTTTGGCTGAGAGTCTGTATGTTTGTGCTGATGGTAATAGCTGACTATGTTTTACTTATCAGTGCTCTGAATTTTACCAACCTTTTGTGTTTAATGTGAGGAAAATTACAGCTCAGTCTAATCATCAGTGGTTGACATTGAAAGCTTGGCAGTCTTTTTTTTTTTTTTTTCCTTGACACAAACCTTTTATTAAACAACTGAATTATTGCAAGACATCAAAGAGGAAGAAAATACATTTCAGCATTTCTCATACCTTGTTCCTGATTTTGGCCCCTGGCACATTTTTCTTCATATATAATGCATGGCTGAAATATATACAAGGCATATTTCATCTTTTAGAAACGTAACACGGTGAATCAAACTAAGCTGAACAAATGGAATGGGTTTTACTGATAATGTAAGCACAGGGGGCAACAGCTAATAGTAATGGTGGGAAACTAGGCTATTTGTCCTACCATCCCCGTTGACAGCAGCCTAATATTTGCACAAGAACTCCAGCGAGAGAGAAAAACACAGAGCATATTGTTTTGGTATTTGTCTGCATCAGGATACAGCTTTTTCCTTTCATTAGTGCTTGACGTCATGGTTTAAAATGAAGAAATCTGGACATTTTAGACGCTAATTGTCAGATTTGTTTGTATAAACAATCAGGCAAAATGTTATGTGAGACGTAAATCTAATTTTAGCTGGCATTTATTTCATTTTAAGTTATGATCTTAAAATATTACTATTAAGCAGCCATTAGCAGTTATTTAATTAAGGCAGGACACTACAGGCAAAAACATTTTTTTTGTTTTTATTCACTGGTCATTTTTGAGATGCATAACATGTTGTTCCAGACTAGTGTTTCAGACATTCAAAACACACTGTTAAGTCTTTATTTAATTGCAGTTTATCTGTTTTCTCAAAATTATTTTTTTTCCCAAGCACTAAGCCAGAAATCTATTATGTCAGCTATCTGTCTATCTGTATATCAGGGATGTTTCCTCTGAGGCGGCAAAAGAGGCAGTGTCTCCTCAAAATATTGAATGAGAAATAAATTCATAGTACAAAAATAAAACAATACAAATATTAGAAAATTAGGTAGAAATTGCCTGTTTTTCTAAAGAAACATTGTTTAACAGCAATACCAGCAGGTAAAGTTACAGCGGGAGTCTGCATCTCTCTCGTCTCCCCTAAGCCCACTGAGTTTTAACAACCCCCTAAAGTGTGCAGTGAGTTTGGTGTGGGGTAATTGAGAATAAACTGGGGAAAGTCACGTGAGAGGAGGCAATGCCTCCATTGTGATATGATTGGTCATGATCGGCTGTGATGGGTTCATGCAATAAATCCCGCCTCTTGTGTTCATGAGCGTTTGCGAATCAGTCTGAATGAACAATATAATGCTGTTTATGGAAAGACTAATTAAAAAAAATTCACACACTTAGACATAGCCACTTTGTTTACATGAAAATAATACTAAAAAAGGCAGAACATAATTTCACAAATAAAATATATTGTTTAAATTGTTACTGCCTTGAGATATTGTTTTGGAATAAATGTAAAATGCTTAAAAACACTAACTTGATGAGATTCATACTTGGCTTTAATAATAGATTTAGATTTTTTTTTTTTTCTAATTGACTCTAAATTGATGTTTTATCCAGTGATCAGATTTCTGTTCTGGAAATGTATGCAAATTTGTGCCTATTTAATAAGATAATACCTCATTTACATGCCTAAACATAATATTTTATAAAACTAAAAGTTTGCGATTTATAATGTAATTAATCAACTGAGAAAATATAGTTATTTTTTATTATTATTATTATTATCTTTTTAATCCTATCCACCTAGGGTGTTTGGCCTAAAAATATTTTAGTAATTATGCATGTCAAAACAGACCTCAGTTAGGCTTTGTGCTAAAACTAGACTAATTCTGTGAGTCAGAGCCACATTAAAAACAGTTGCATACTGCTATCTGACCCAAAATCTGGCCAGCATCAGCACCCGAATCTGTGCTACATCACTGAGCAAGAAAAATGTTGGGTGACACAGGGTCAGGGTCTGACAGTTCCATTCGCTGGTTTACAGGTACCTAAACAACAAGGCGGCCGAGCCACAATAACACACCACAATATATTTTCCTGACATTCGGTCGCAACACATTTCCCAGGACTGCAAGTATATGAGAGGAAACGGCATGAAAACACATCCTCAGAGCTGTTCCCTCTCCGTTTCGTTCCTTGTAAATCTACGAGAGGCGGATTGTATGCCTCTTATGCAGAAACGGACAAAAAAGCCAACCAGGCGTTCAGAGGGGTATTGACATGAGGAGAAATGAGAGAGTGACTGCGGACGCGGAGCATCATTTAACAGAGCCTGGGGCGCTGGCTTGTCTCGTCTTCTTCCTGTGGAAGGCCTCTGCCACTGCTCTGGATGCTTGCTGTTTCATTATGATGAGGCTATGGGCTAAACGTAGCCAAGCATATCAAATATCCTCGAAGCACGTACTAAATAAATCATTTTATTCATTCCATTACTGGTGGATGTGTTCGGCCAGTAAAGCATCATGGGACAGAAGCAAACAAGGGGATTTGGTGCTTCTCTTGAAAGATCTCCATACTAGGACCGGATGGAGAAACAAAGCATCGGTCCAATCCCTGGGAGCTTTTCTACCTCACATAATGCTTCTCATTTTGAAGTAGCACAGTTGATAATTACATTTCAGATAATAACAGACTAAGTGCAAAAGATTTATTATGCAGTAGTTAAATAGTTTACCCGAAAGTGAGAATTTGCTGAAAATTGACTCACCCTTAGGCCATCCGAGATGTAGAGGAGTTTGTTTCTTCATCAGTACAGATTTGGAGAAATTTAGCATTACTTGCTCAATATTGGATCCACTGCAGTAAATGGGTGCCGCCAGAGTCCAAACAGCTGATAAAAACATCACAATAATCCACAAGTGATCCACACGACTCTATCAGTTAACATTTTGTGAAATGAAAAGCTGTGTTTTAACTTTAACTTTAACTTTAAACCATTACTTCCGGCCAAAATATGAAACTTTTTTTTTTTCTTAATGAATCTTAATGATGGGTTTGTTTCTTGCAAACATGCATATTTTAATTTCACAAGATGTTAATTGATGGACTAGAATCATTTGGATTACTTGTGGACTATTGTGATGTTTTTATCAGCTGTTTGGACTCTCATTCTGACGGCACCCATTCACTGCAGAGGATCCATTGGTGATGTAATGCTAAATTTCTCTAAATCTTTCTGATGAAGAAACAAACTCTTCTATATCTTGGATGGCAGACCACAAAACAAAAATTAAAGTTAAAAAAATAATAATAATAATAAATAAATAAATAAATAAATAAATACATATACATATATATACATATATATATACATACATACACACACACATACACACACACACACACACACATATACAATTGCTCACAAGTTTGGGATCAGTAAGACTGCATTTATTTGATCAAAAATACAGAAAAAACAGTAATACTACAAAATGTTATTACAATATAAAATAATGTTTTTTTTTTTTTTTTTTTTTTTTTTTTTTTTTTTTTTTAATGCTTTAAATTATTCCTGTGATGTAAATCTAAATTTTCATCAGCCATTACTCCAGTCTTAAGTGTCACATTATTCTTCAGTAATCATTATGCTGATTTATTATTAGAATTATCAATGTTGGAAACAGTTGTGCTGCCAAATATATATATATTTTTTTGGAACCTACGATTCTCTTTTCAGGATTCTTTGATGAATAACAAGTTAAAAAGAACAGCATTTATTCAAAATAAAAAAAAATTTCTAACAATGTAAATCTGTAAATCTCTAATTAACACATCCTTGGTGCATAAAAGTATTTATTTCTTTCAAAAAAATAAAGAACCCAAACTTTGAACAGTAGTATATATTGTTAGAAATGATTTCTATTTTACATAAGTGCTGTTCTTTTTAACTTTTTATTGTCAAAGAATCCAGAAAAAAAAACATATCACAGATTCCAAAAAATATTAAGCAACATATTTCCAGCACTGATAATAAATCAGTATACTGTAATGATTTCTAAAGGATCATGTGACACTGAATACTGGAGTAATGATGCTGAAAAATTCAGCTTTGATCACAGAAATAAATTCGATTTTTAATGTATATGTTGTTTTACATCGCAATAATATTTCACAATATAACATTTTTTTCTGTATTTTTGATCAAGTAAATGCAGCTCTGATGACCATTAGAAACTTACTTAAAATACATTAAAATTGATCCCAAACTTTTGAGCGGTAGTGTATGTATATGTATATGTATATGTATATGTATATGTATATGTATATGTATGTGTATATATACACACACACACACACACACAGATTTCAAAATTTAAAATAACAACAAAAAAGTAAAAAACTAGTATTAAAACAGGACATAAAAGAATCAGTGCTAATACTTTTTTCCTTCTCTATATTTTCAGCTAATGTTTTTCTGTGTGAGCCTTAGGCAGCCATCATGATTATTATTATTATTAGTGCAATCATGCTGATTTGAAACTGTCGTGCTAAGATAATTCTTGTAAATAAGATGATGTGATTCAGTATCAGATCACAGAGTGAAAGAAAAAGCCATGATGATCTTTTTTTTGACGACTTGCGGCCAAATTTACTGGAGCTCAGGTGGTTTGTCAGAGTGCTGCGTGTGCTCCACTGTATTTTGTGAACCTGCAATAATGTGAGACTTGCCTGGTGAATTTCTAGTTTGGACCAGTCATTGGTATACTTCCTTTGCCTGCTTCTACAGTACTGATTTTTTTTCTTATGCTATTTTAAAGATTTTTATCAATATCTTCAACACGCACGGGGAGAGCGATGCTTTTCCATGAGTCTCTGAAATCATTTGAGTCTCATTTGGAAGAAAATCTCTCCAGAACGTGAACTCGTGTCACATAAACAGCTGGTATTTTAGCAGATTTCACAAACTTGTAGGCGTGATGTGGTTTGTTAGTGGGCTAAGGGTGTATTTACCTGACAACGTCAGACTTTCTGGCTAGAACAATCCGAAAGATGATTGTCTTCTCGGGGAAATCTGGAGAGGGAGAGAAAAAGCGCTGGGAGATTCGCAGGGCTCGTCTCTGGGACTGACAGCTTGAATCAGTGTCTGCTAAGGGAAAATATCACTGGGCTCTTTTCTCAAAAGATAATTTGCTTTTGTTGAGGAACTAAACCCATCTTACTACCCCTGTGTGTTCGACGGTGAAAATTGAATAGTTTTATTTTTCTTCCGAGCAAAGAAACATAGCTCCGCTAGGGCCGATGACGACATGCGATGGCAATTGCTTTCTCAGTTTAAGTTGTGTATTCTCATCCTTTCCCTGGAGACTATGAGAGGAGCCCTCTTAAGTAAAGATTGTCTCTCCCGCCTAAAAGATTACCTTCTTTTCCACTTACAGTAAAAAAAAAAAAGAAAAAAAAAATTCTAAGGGAAATCAATAGTAACAATCAAACCAGACTGCTTCGTCGTTTATCTTCATTTTCAAATCAATTTACACTCCGCAGGGATGACACCCAACTGTGAGACTCTGCATCAGGCATGTTTTGAGGTCAATAATGCTTTAAACAAGGAAAAGAATTACTTAGACTTATTACTACTGGCAATATTAGGAGCTAATTAGTTAATTAATTTACACCTTGTAATATGAGTTTTTAGTACATGTGTAAATACAGGAGAGGATAACTGTGAGAAGTGGAAATGTCATTGAAATTTGTTTCCACAAGACATTTAGCAAGAGTTTTTTTTTTGTGTTTTTATGGTGTGTTGTTTACAAGCTATTCCCACCCAATGAGAAAAAAATACCTTCACCATTATGCTTCAGCCTTAGCATTAATATTACACTAGGACTTTCCACAAAGAGCATTTAAAAACTTTTTTTGATTAGTGAAAGGGGCGCTGACCCTTCCAAAAATGTGTTATTATTAATTACCTGTTATGAAATGAACGTTTTATGTTTGTACAGTTACAAACATTTAAGACACTTGAATTTAGTTTTTAACGGAGGCTTGGGCTCAGCTGTTTAACTTTCAGCTTGAGATTTAAATCTGTGGCAGAAGGAAGTAGTTCGCACAAAAGAGGGTTTTTAAAGACATTTATTTGTTGTTTATTTTGTGTTTACACTCTAATGCTGTCAAACTGTTGTATAAACGCAATATTACACGAGTAGCCATGCGATATGGCTGTATATCGGCACGCTGTGGTTACCCACGGCACGAAGCCGTGACCAGAGATTGTATGGTGAGCTGAAAAAACATACCTAAATGTATGAATCACTGTAGTTTCGGGTTAAAATAAACACTAAAGGCAGTAAAACTCAGACAACTTTTATTCCTTTTCACACAAAGTATAAGATTGTTGTACAAGTACAATCGCACAAGTACAGATTGTTGATTTAATAAAGCCTAATTTTCTCACAGTTACAGAAAATTATATTATGGCTTGAAAACAATTTTACCATCCTGCACGATTTGAAAACTGATACTTTTGATTGTTGTCGTCACATATACAGCTTCATATGCATGAGTTTTCTAATTCAGTAGGTTTGCTTGGTAGCTCATGCGGTACGGCGTTGCATTTGAGTGATAAACCACGGTTCGACAAAACAGCTCAAATCCACATAAGAAAATTAAAATAGTACAGCCGCATCAACAAATGCATTTTTATATCACTTTTGCATTATCGGTTAAGTTTAGATTTGGGTTTGATGTGGGGGATATTTACAACACGATAGAGCATTAAGCTTTAGTGACACTACCTGGATATTTGAATACAATATACAATACGTACCTCAAGCAGCGTAATAAAAACGCAGTAATGCGTGCATGTACCAACGTAATAAAAACGTGCCATGCACATACTGAACGTGTTTTAGTACTGCTCTCTGGTCATTTCACTTTGAAACTGCCACGAAACATGCAGTAAGGTACGGTGTTGCAGAAATATATATAGAGGCACGTATTTCCAATGAGCGTGGGTTGGAGAAAGCATAATGGTCAACTTGGATCACATGTGCCTTGATAACCAACCACATTGTAGCCTTGACCTCACTGAACTTTAATCATTATGCTGTTAAGTTGTGCGACACTGATCGCTATTTACAGATACCATAGGGATAAATAAGAAGTGCTGTAAGTTGAATCCCACCTGCCGCAAAAAGTCTGACTTCTCTTATAAAATGAGACTTTTTGGGTGTTTCAATCCAAAACTATTGTTTAGTGTGAAACATGTTAAATATTAGCCGATAGACTGTCTATTCATTAAATGATAAGCTGTTTCCTCTAAAAAGCTGTTTTAGCATAGTAAAGCCTTTCCTCTATTGACATCCCTGAAAAAAAAAGAGTCTGGTCTCCTTTCCTGAGCTGCAGCGTTAGCATTAGCTGTTACGCTTTTTTGGCTAAAGGTTGCAGGCTTGCAGTGGCTTTGTTACAAATTAATCACAATTTGTTTTACCATTTTTCAAACTAATAAAATGAAAATGTTACTTACTTTTTTCAATTATGTTGTAGAAAAGGTCCACATGGTGTCAAACTGTTTGGACTCTCATTCTGACGGCACCCATTCGCTGCAGAGAATCCACTGGTGAGCAAGTGATGTAATGCTACATTTCCCCAAATCTGGTCTGATGAAGAAACAAACTCTTCTACACCTTGGGCGGGCTGAGGGTGAGTACATTTTTAGCACATTTTCTTTTTTGGGGTGAACTATTCCTTTAATTGTAAACATTCAGTAGAGAACTGCTAACATAATCTCTTGTTTACAGTTTTTTATTTATTTATTTATTTATTTATTTTATTTAGACTAATATATATATATATGTGTGTGTGTATATATATATGTATATATATATATATTTTCTCCTGATATTGACACTGGTGACAAGAATGATCAATTTTCTATGGTATCAAAAATTTTGATATCATAAAGATCTTATTTAAAGCAAAAATAAATATGTTGTGATATATATATCATTACCGTAAAATAAAATGACTCATATCATGATAAAAGATTTTGGTCATATCACACAGCCCAACACAATGTAGTCAACAGTATTTTTTTTAAAACTGAAACTTTCTCTTTCCTTTTTTAAAAACAGTATATTTTTAGGTCCAGATTTTGTCACTTTTTGGTAACACAGCTTTAAGGAATATAAGTCATGTGGGACATGTGGGAACAATACTCTTCCTCATTTGTGTGAATTACTATGTTTTTATCAGCTGTTGGACTCTCATTCTGACGGCACCCATTCACTACAGAGGATCCACTGGGGTGCAATGCTAATTTTTCCAATTCTGTTCTGATGAACAAACAACCTCATCTACATCTTGTATGGCATGAGGGTGAGTACTGAAATTTTTGAGTGAACTGTTCCTTTAATAGTAAATACTCACTAGTGAACCCGCTAACAAGATCTCAGAAACTACACCAAGAAATCTGCCTTGAATTTTACATCCTGATGAGCTTACTTCATGACGTATGCCTTAAAATATGCATCATAAGAAGACTAAGGCTTCAGCCTGTTTTTAAGTCAACATCCCGTGCTTGCCTTGCTTGCTTACATTAACGTGAAATGCCAGGAGAAGGTTGAATCCAAGCCTCCGGAGGCAAAAGCCTTGACGCTGTTCCGTACATTATTTACACAGCCAACAACAGGTGATTACTGTCTACCAGCAGTTAACGGAGCCAAAGATAAAAGCAAACAAGAGCTAAATCCGGTTTCATTAGTTGCACACCATCGCATCTCAACCTATAATGTGCTACAGAGAGTTAACATAATCTGTGGGACCTCTCTGATGGATAACCTGCTGTTCTCCTCAGCCTTAGGCATCTGCATTACAGTGTCAGCGGGGAGGCCGACATGAGCTACGCCGTTCTCCCTCTGTATATTACCAGCCAGCTGGTGGTAGTCTTAGAGAGAATAGTATAGTCATCACCACTTCTTAAATAGTCTGAGAGTTCGATGCGACTTACGTCGAGTCTTCACGCTCAAGCTGATAGCAGCTTATTCTACATGACACATACAGACGTCTCATCAATCTGGTTTTATTTTAAGGCCATAATTGCTTCATAGTTGCTTCTTTTTAGCGACCTTCAGAGAGATAGTGCTTTTTCAGCGACGGCACAGCATTCTCGGGTTTCGGCGTTCGGTAGATGTGCCGCTGTCGCACCAGATGTGTCTGATATGACTTGCCTACACCCAGGTGTCACACGGCTTGCAGAGCTAACGCAAATATAGCTCAGTGGAAGCGCTGAAAGCCACCGCCATAAATATCGGAAAGCAGACCTTGTGGGTCATGTGTGGGTGGACGCAGTTCCCTGCATATTGTTGACGGTATTAATGCTTTAGAATTTAATATCTGACATTACAGGCTAAACAAAAACCAGAGCTGGATTTATGCAACCCAAGAGTGTTGCCCACTTGACCGTCTGGCATATATATTTTTCAGCTAGAAGTGATTGATTGTTTTGTGTTGTGGATGTGGTGAAGCCGAACACACAAGCGTAGTAAAGTATCGGTCAGGGATACGGGAAGGCAGTACTGAGCTGGAAACCATGGCAACTCTCCGTGCCGTGTTGCTCAGCTCCCCCGGCCCTGCCCGAGAGGAGAAGAGAGGAGACAGATACCTGTAGAAGCCTAATCCCATTCAACACCTGCATACAAAGAAGCCCTCGCTTTCGACGTGATATGAAAATACACAGGGGATTGACAAGATACATTTTTGATGGACTGCTGTTTTCCTGCAGCGCCATATCACACGCTGCACACACCAGAAATAACAAACAGTACTGGCTACCGTGCTTCTGATTCTGCTGGTAAAACATTTGAGCAAGGAAATTTGAATTAGTCTTCCTTCTCTTTATTTCCTCCTCCTCAGCTCGAATGCCACTTGGCAGATGATTGATAGAAGCTGTCAGGGCCGTAATCGCTTGTTTAGTTTGGCTTCAGTCATGGGTTTTGCATACGGGCACTTGAGGTGATGATCTAAAGGAAGAACCTGAGAGATGCTGTTCAGGTCTTTTTGACATTGGATGGCAGTGGCTGAGTATAATTTCCCCTGATATTATATGCATTTACATTTAAATTATATGCAATTCATGACTTATGCAGCGGTGCATCTATCTGTCTGTCTTTCTGCCTTTCTTGTGACCTATTTTGGAAAAAAACATTTTTAACTACAAGTTCTGTGGTAAATTGAAAATATATATTACACTTTAACGATTTTACGAACTGGTGTCAAGCATTTATGTGTGTATTTATATATTTAGTAATTTAGTTAGAGGATAAACCATGTAAGACTTTGTAAGGCAGATGTAAGACAGAGTAGGCTAGTTTTTGTTAAATGTGAAAGAAGGTCTCCGGTTAATAGCATAAAAAAGTCAGATGAGTGGGTAGATGACAGAATTTTTCTGTGTAAAGCAAATGATCTGTGGAAGGTGTTACTCAATTTGACCGATCAGATTTAGACATGTGAATGTGTGATTTTTGCCACATACATTTAATTGTGACTTAACAACCTAACTTAACTGGGATAGTTCACCCAAAAATGAAAATTCTGTCATTAATTACTGTTGTTCCAAACCCCTAAGACCCCTAAGTTTATCTTTGAAATACAAATTGTCACATAGACTATTTTAACGATGTCCTTACTACCTTTCTGGGCCTTGAATGTGTAAATTGTGTTGTTGTCTATGCAGGGTCAGAAAGCTCTCGAATTTCATCTTAATTTGTGTTCTGTAGATTAACGAAGGTCTGGCAGGTTTGGAATAACATGAAGGTGAGTAATTAATGACAAAACTTTCATTTCTGGGTAAACTATCCCTTTAACTTTTTTTTTCAAACATTAAAGAATATTTAGCTTTCACCCGTAGAGCACAAAAAAGAGATGTTAGACAGGATGTCTACACTGCTTAAAATAAATATTAACGGTGACCAGGATCTGTGAAGCTTAAAGGTTTATTTCACTTCCAGAATAAAAATTACCTGATAATTTACTCACCCCCATGTCATCCAAGATGTTCATGTCTTTCTTTCTTCAGTCAAAAAGAAATGAAAGTTTTTGAGGAAAACGTTCCAGGATTTTTCTTCATATAGTGGACTTCAGTGGGGATCAGCAGGTTGAAGGTCCAATTTGCAGTTTCAGTGCAGCTTCAAAGGGCTCTAAACTATCCCAAAAGAACAAGGGTCTTATCTTGCAAAATAATTGGTCATTTTCAAAAAAATAAAATAAATAAATAAATAAATAAATAAAACGTATATACTTTTTAACCACAAATGCTCGTCTCGCACTAGCTCAACCTCATGCATTAAGTAATCAAGCACACATGAAGTAGCTGGAAGTACTGACCCAGTGTTTGCAAAGCGAACATGCAAAAAAAGACAAATGCACTTTACAAAAACAGATAAAACAACGTCGGACAGTTTTGAAGTTGGAGAAGAAAATGAGATGGAGTTTTCCGTTCTACCCTACCTTTTTGAATCGAAATACACAGATGAAGAATTAACCATGTGTGACTTTTAAGCGTTAACATGTGCATCGCAGAGCCAGTGCAAGATGAGCATTTGTGGTTACGAAATGCTAGATAAGATCCTTATTGCTCGGCTGGGATTGTGTAGAGTCTTTTCAATCTGCATTGAAACTGCAATTTGGATCTTCAACCTAATTTCCAAGTCCACTATATGGAGAAAAATCCTGAAATGTTTTCCTCAAAAACCTTAATTTATTTTCAATTGAAGAAAAAACTGAACATCTTGGATGACATGGTTGAGTAAATTATCAGAATTTTTTTTATTCTGGAAGTGAAGTAATCCATAAAATGTTTTATTTTCAAAAAAATATTTTAATATGTTCACTTACAATGTTAGTAATGTTTGTCATATATGGTAGAAAGACCCCTTATAGATCAAAAAATTAAGGCAATTTTTATTTCTCATGTCATTTAAAAGGGAAGGGAAAAAATTCAAATTATAAAATTGATCTATATCAACTCATGCTACAGCATATTACAAGTCTTCTGTAATTCATCTATAATGTATATATATATATGTATATGTATGTATATATGTATATATATGTAAAAAAAAATGTTTTTTTTCCAGAGTTTTCTCCAATATAACATTTCAAGTTATTTTAAATACACTTAAAATGCAACTTTGTCATTACAAATATATTTAAAATTATGACGTATAAGATTCAGTAGTAATGACAATGAAGTATATTTAAGTTCACAATAAGTTCTTGTCAATTCATTCGGCAATATGCTTTACAAAATAATTCCCTAAGTCAAAAAAGCACTTTTAATTTGAACTCATTGCATTTAATATGTATATTTAAATCATAATAAAATGTATTTAACTTCAAATTACATGCAGTGAAGTGTCCAAAAGCATAACATTCAATTTACACTTAAGTATATTTCTATTATGACAACTCACTGAAGAGTTTAGTATGGCAATGGATATGACAATGTGTATTTGGTCTTGGCGGAATAGATCTACTGCGTTGCTGCTACTGTTGGTTATTACTGTAGTTGTAGATTATTGCTGCTGCTGCAAGCAAGTACAAGAACTTGCTTCTGCCAGTGCATACAGTGATATGTTGCTGTATTTAAGACATACTGCTGCTGCACAAACAGCATATAAAATAACTCGTAGCAGATCTATACAGGTGGAGCTGGGGAGGTGGAGGGTTTCCAAGGAACTTTGAAACGTGCTGCAGAAAGCTCGAGTGAATATCAATCAGCCATTTAAATGTAAGGCAGTAAGCTCATTGGCTGCGTATGTAACATGAACCAATCAGCTTGTGCCAAGCTGTTTAACGCTGTGAATATCATCAGTTACATTAAAAACCGATCAGCCTGCACCAACTAGAGTTTCATGACATTTTCTTTTTTTTTTTTTTTTTTTTTAAGTATGCTGAAGTCTACTTTTTTTTTTCCTCAGCTAGTTCATGTGAGTAGCCTAGCGTTCCACTTTGCCATTATTCTCCAAGCAGCGATCACACTTTTGCAGTGAAATCCGGTGTTGTTTGCCACAATGGTATAGTGTCTAACAGTGGGGAGCTCGGGTTATGTTGATGTAGATGTCACTGCGTGTCACTCTCACCTTAGACTACACACTACCATACATTTGAGTGAATGTACCTTTCCACCAAAGCTCTCATCAGTCATATTCATGGAATAATATGTCCATTTTTAGCCATTAGAGTAGGTTTTATGATTCACTGACTGAAAGAAATGGTGGCCATTTAATGTATAGTGCTCTCTTTGCCTATTTTTGTTGCGTATACACACAGACTGCATGTTCTGAGAGAGTCTATCAATTCCAGGTGCTGTATTCATAGAGCGTTGCAACTGAGGGCCATAGTGCATTAGGTATGCCGTGTGCGTACGTAAGCGCGTGGGTATGTCTGTGCGAGCATGTGCGTGCCTGCGTATGCGAGCTGCATTCTCACCCCCCCCTCCATTTGAATTTTAATTTGATTTTGATAACAGCACCATTTTGGAGTAATTATTTATCACTGATGTAATTTTACAGTCTGTCAAGTTATCCGCTAACACACCTTGAATAATATAAGATGAAACAGAATCAAGGACGGAAACTCATACTTTCTCTTTCCTTTTGATATAACTTTTGTTTTTCACAGACAATAATTAACAAGTGAAACATGCTCAGACATATTTAATTATATGCCGTGTCATTTTCTGCATAATTTATGACTGTTGTTGAATTCAAGCTGAAAATATGAGCTTCATAATAATTCATCATCTTGTTATGCAGGTGAAACATTTATTCACACTCTCCAAAGGAGAGATGGAGATAGGCTAATAATGTATACATGTATCACAATGTTTGTTTTCTTAAATAAAAAAAGAAAAAGATATTAAAATTGCCATTAATTTTCTACCTTTAGTCTACCTAGGAATTAAAATGCTTCAGAAAATGTGTCTTATTCAGGAGAAAAAACACTGAGAGAAAAATGGGTGAAATCAAAGTACCATGAACTGTTTTCACATTCAACAAAAGAAATGTCAGAGCTTATCTTTGACATCTTAAACTCCCTGCTCTCCAAATCATACCATCTTTGAACCTGCAGCAGATTTATTTGGAGTTATCTTCATAAAATAAATAGCCAGGAGAAGTCGGTAGCACATCAAGTTGCCTTTTTCCCGGGTTCTGCAGGAAACAAGCGAAACGGCAAATCTGATTAACGTCTTTTGCGATTCAATTCACAACGTGGTCGCTGGGCAATGAGGTAGCGTCTGTAAATATCGCCAATGTGCCAAAACATTCATTTACAATTTAGCAGGAGTTCAATCTGTGTCCCAAATCTCACACGTCACCGTGCCACTAGAGAGTGACAGGAGAGAAGAGACAGCACTTCAGAAATGTAATTGTTTATGTGCAAGAAGAGGCACTGAATAAAAATAACCAAGAAACACTAGAAAAAGAATAAAGAGCGCCAATTAAAATGACACGTTAAAGCAGGGGCTTGGGGCTATGAGGAGCAGGAATGCCAGCTAGCTTTAATGGTGAAGCCAAAACAAAGAGGAGTGCTTTAATGAGCATCTCTTTCAAAGGAACGCATTGTCGGTGCCTCTCTCGCTCTGTGGCTGGCGCATGCAATTCGTTACGCCAGGCTTGTTTGAACTTGAACACTCGAGTGGCAACCGGTCGCTGATCCTGTGTGTAAATCACAGGACCCAATAGCACAAACATCAGTAGATAACCATAAACACATTAGCCATGCTAAGTGTGACATTTGCCGCTGAGCCACAAATGCAGATCATCTGAATGCTAGTGCGGCAGGGGCGTTACCTTGTTCTACACGCGCAGTGCTGGGGACAGTGGTGCCTGATAATACAAAAGATAATGATATCTTTTACTGTTTTCATAAAATGTCTATTGATCAGGCTGGTGGTATAGCAACTGCTCATGTACACAAACTCCAAAATCAAAGTGAATTGCTGTTTTTACTTTCACTTCAGTAATGTGAAAAGTGCAAAAGAAAAATGCAGGTTGGCTAAAACAATACCTAGCTATTAGCTATTTGGTTAATGCATTATTGCATGCAATGTTACCGATAGTCTACTGTAAATAACATCAAAAGAAAATGAAAGTCGTTATGAATAAATATGTCTGAAATAATTATTTTATAATTAAGTAATGATTTACTTTGATTAGCCCAAGGAATCTTACTTATGTTTTTCTTTCAGCATATTTGTTTTGAGTGTATATAGTCATACATTTCATTATTCATTTTATTATTCTGAATTAGTGGAGGGAAAAAATGGCTGCTTTGCGACAAATTTTTACGTTTTGTGTGACTGCCACTAGAGGCTGCGACAATCGTATGCGAATATCCTGGAGATACTGGAAAGGTGGAACAGCCTTCTATATTTATGTTATAAAGAGTGATTTCTATTGAAGCCCCTTTTCCGCCACTGAATAAAAATGTAAAAAAGATTATCGCAACTTTTTATTTCATAATTTTGACTTCTTTTCTTAAAATCGCATGATACAAACTCACATTTCTGCCCTTTTTTCAGAATTAAGAATTGTGAGATATAAAGTAGTTGCGAGTTATAAAGTCAGAATTGATATAAACTCACAATTCTGACTTTATGAGATGTAAACTCGCAAGTGCGAGCTATAGTCAGATTTGCGACATATAAACTCACAATTGCACGAAATAAAGTCAGAATTGTAAGATAAAAACTCTCAATTCTGACTATTTCTCGCAATTGCGAGAAAAGTAGTCAGAATTTTGAGATAAAAAGTTGCAATTACCTTTTTTATTTTTTATTCAGTGGCGGAAACTGGCTTCCATACATTTCTGATTTATTGTTGACTTAAAATAACACAGTAGCACACTGAGTGGCTATTTCTATGTAAAACTGTCTTCAGATAAAATTGTAACTCATATAATTTGATAATTTCTTCAAGTAATTGTTAAAGTAGTTAACAATTACTTAGGGAATCTGTGTTCTGTTACAACTTTTTTTAGTTTGAATAAACCAAAATAGCAGCTGTATGGATACATACAATGGACATGGCCAGGCACATATTTATTTGTGCTTTGCTTTGTGATGCCACTCACTGTAAAAAACAATTTGTTAAGTCAACTTAAAATAATTTGTAACCTGGCTGCCTTAAAATTTTAAGTTCAGTCAACTCAAAGATAGTTTATTCAACTTAAAATGTTAAATTATACTAAGTGACAACTTAGATATTTGAGTTGAATCAACTTAAAATTTTAAGGCAGCTGGGTTAATTACCCATCTGTTCAGTTTAGCAAACACAAATATCTAAGTTTGGTACTTAGTACAACTTAACATTTCAAGTTGACTAAACTTATTTTAGTTGACTGAACTTAAAATTTTAAGGCAGCAGGGTAACAAATTATTTTAAGCTGACTCAACAAATTGTGTTTTTTATTTTTTACAGTGCTTGAACAGGTACTGTAGGGAACCACAGAAAAAGTGATCAAGACATTGATTATGATTCTGAAAGCTGTGTGGACATTGCCTGTGTTGCTTTCCGCCACTGTTGACAACCGCAGCAACTACTCAATAAAACATTAAAAATGACAAATCAAAGCACTGGATTGCCACATATTATAATACACTCAGTGAAATGAAAAGTCCTGCTCAACTATTGGAGATGCTTCCTCTTTATTAAGCACACACCTGCCGTATCATTAATCGGCAGGGGCAGAAATTGGTAGTACGTCGCCAGCATAAATTTTTGCTCTCCCAGTGCTTGTCCGGGGTGCGAATCACGTCTGTGGCCTTTTTTATCTGCCCTTTCAAACAGGGTCTTCACAATTCAGTTCTTCACAACCTAGGGGCATTCTGCCCAAGTTTTCTGCCGTGACTCAGCTCTTATTTACTTCTAGCTTCCGTACGTTTCACAAGATTTTCTTCATTAGGAAAATAGGCATTGTTTAAATCTTTCATTTTCTCAGCACACTCAGCACTGTTCATTGACTGTGGCACATAGTGAATCAATACTGTTTATTATTAATGTCTGTCTTCACATTGCTGCTGAGGATTATTTCATATGAAGCGGTTTCCTGGAGTCTGTGCTCAATAATTCAGGCCTTGTTTCTAATGGGTGGTCAGCTCAAACATCAATGCAACACACAAACACATACACACACTTGCACAAAGCATCAAGATGCATCTATGGCATGTTCATTAGGCCCCACTCTAAACTAACAAGGACTGCACATGTTCAAGCAGACATCAAAACCAAATCTCTCTGATCTCTAATGAAACATCCTGTGGTTAAATCTCCAGCGTGGATATTCGTCACTGCCTAATCTTCGGAGATGGAAAGCGTGACCTCAGCTAGTGGACGACTCGTGGTTGATAGTCATGGATAAAAGCCTGGTCATTGTAATACAATGTTGATCTGTTTGAAATGCAATTAGAGCTTCAGAGCCTTTTTTATTTAACCACAGCACATTATCTGTGGGGAAATTAAGGGGGCCACTTTTTAATTGCCTTTGCTTTCTAGTTTGTTCCTCTAACTAACCAATTAATGCTTGTAATCATTCTCATTAACCCTAAAATGCATATGACCTGTTTTGTTATATGTATTGTTTCTTCACATAAAGTGATCCTTTCATCTAACTTTCCATGAATTCCTTAAGATGTTTTTGATCATGTGAACCAATATATTATTTCGTTCATTAACTGACATGACCTAACAATGAAAAATATATTTT
This sequence comes from Labeo rohita, assembly GCF_022985175.1. Classification (NCBI taxonomy): domain Eukaryota; kingdom Metazoa; phylum Chordata; class Actinopteri; order Cypriniformes; family Cyprinidae; genus Labeo; species Labeo rohita. Next base: position 9,364,652 of record NC_066871.1, on the reverse strand, counting down.
TAGAGAATTTATTGTTCTTTGTTAAAGGGATAGTTCACCCAAAAATTACAGTTGAACCACTGATGTCACATGGACTGTTTTCAATGTATTTACTACCTTTTTGGGTCAAAAATATAAAAAAAAATATTCATCAAAAATATCTTAATCTGTGTTCTGAAGATGAGCAAAGGTCTTACGGGTTTGGAACAACATGAGGGTGAGTAATTAATGACATTTTGGGTGAACTATCCCTTTAAAATTAGTTGATAAAAATACAATAGTTTAATTCACAGTTTCTTAACTACACTGTTAAAAACAATTTGTTGAGTCAACTTAAAATAATTTGTTACCAGGCTGGCTTAAAATTTTAAGTTCAGTCAACTCAAAAAAAGTTTATTGAACTTGAAATGTTAAGTTGTACTAAGTGACATATATTTGATATAGATATTTGAGTTGATTCAACTTAAAAATTTAAGGCAGCTGGATTACTTACCCAGCTTTTAAGTTTAACAAACACAAATATCTAAGTTGTCACTTAGTACAACTTATCATTTCAAGTTGACTACACATATTTGAGTTGACTGAACTTAAAACTGTAAGGCAGCAGTGTAACAAATTATT